>NW_006402741.1:0-2616 GCF_000299155.1 Elephantulus edwardii
GGTCAATCCTTCTTCCTAGTCTGTCTTAATCTGAATTTTCAGGATCGGAAGGGTTATCCTGGTTGAAGGTGGAACTGGGAAGTAAGTGGGTCAAGGAAATGAAAAATAAACAACCTAAATTAAAAAAAATGTATTAAAATTTTGTGAAAAAACTACAAGTAGTAGTAGTAGTTGTTGTTGTTATGTGTCGTTGAGTTGCTTGTGACTCAGAGACCCCAAACCTTGCTCTACCCTGTGCCAACCTCACAGTCTCTGACACACCTACTCCACTACTCCAATCACTGAATCAGTCCATCTCACTGAGGATCTTCCTCTCCTGCGCTGTCTCTCCACTCTCCCAAACATAATGCTCCTCTCCAAGAACTGGACCCTCCTTGAAACTTGCCCAAAGTATGTCATACGAAGCTTCAGGATCCTTGACTCCAAGGAGCAAGGACTCCTGGCTTCACCCTCTACAAGACAAAACTTTTTTTCTCTTAGCAGTCCAACACTCTTCTCCAGCACCACAGCTAAAAAGCATTAACTCTCCTTCTATCATCCTGAGTCACTGTCCAGCTATCCAATGCATAGCATGCAATTGCGAAGACTATAGCCCAGATCAGGTGCACCTTAGTCTCCAGCCTGATGTTATTGCTCTTCAGTACTCTGGAGAGATCACTGACAGCTGACTTTTCCAATGCAATTAGTGGATGCTAGTACCAAGAGTATTGACTCTAGAGCCAAGCAAACTAACTATCTCAGTCTCTTCACCATCCATACTGATGCTACCAATTGGTCTAGTGGTGAGAATCTTTTTCTTGATGTTGAGCTTCAATCCATATAGAAGGCAGCAGTCTTTGACTTTCTGTAGCAGGCACTTCAGGTCCTCCTCAGTTTCAGCAAGCAGGGTTGTGTCATCTGCATAATGCAAGCTGTTGATGAATCTTTTATAAACAGGTATGTTGTTGTTGTTGTTACTTGCTGTCAAATTGACTGAGACTCATAGTGACCTTATGTAGAAAGAAGAGAATTGTTTCGTTGTCATGTATTTCTTTTTTAAAATTTATGCTCTTCTCCAGCACCACAGCTCAAAGTCATCAATTCTCCTACTAGTCTCCCTAATGATTGTCCAGTTGATTGCAAAGACAAATTAACAGGTTCATCCTGAAGAGGGTTAAACCAGGCTGCTTCTTGGAGGCAAATATTCTGAAGCTTCATCTGACATACTTTGGACATGTTGCAAAGGAGGGACCAGTCCTTGGAGAGGGATATCATATTTGGGAGAGTGGAGGGACAGCGCAGGAGAAGAAGACCCTCCATGAGGTAGATTCAGTGACTGGGGTAACGGGGGTAGTTGTGTCAGAGACAATGAGATTGGCACAGCATAGAGCAGGGTTTCAGACTGTTTCACATAAGGTCACTATGTATAAAAAGCCAAGATAGCAAATAAATAAAAATACTGGCTACTGAGACAGAAATAAAATTTCTGCTACAAGAGCTTACTCTTATGTGTAAGTTACACCAGCAACTGTCAAATTAAGATACTTATAGCTTTAAGAATAAATTCGGCTGTTCAATGACAGTGAATGCCATGGACCACTGTCTGCACAGTACCTCTCTAACATCACCATTTCAAGGTCTAGAGTCTCTTTCCTTCCATTTTCACACAGTAATTCTAGAAACTCACCATTGTTCTTGATTCATCTTATTTCTACTAAGAATATCTTTAAAATCGTTCCCACTTCTGTCAACAATCAGTTCTAGAGTTAATCCATTTCTTAAGTATGTTTAATTTGAGGTTGTATTAAATTTCCATGTAAATATAAAAAACTATTCATCTGAGTCTAATATATAAAAAAAATTTTAGGAAATGGCAAAAAAGAAAGCCCCAGAAATGGATGGTATACCAATTTACATATTTCAGCTAACAGATGCTGCCCTAAGACGTGCTCACCAAGTTGTGCCAAGAAATCTGGAGAACAACCACTTGGCCAACTGACTGGAAGAGATCAATATTTGTTTGCTTCCCAAAGAAAGGTGACCCAACAGAGTGTGAAAACTATAGAACAATCTCATTGATTTCACATGCAAGCATGATTCTACTGAAGATTATCCAAAAACGACTGGAACACCACATCAGCAGACAACTGCCAGAAGTCCAGGCTGGGTTCAGAAGGGGTCGTGGTACTAGGGATATTGCAGCTAATGTTAGATGGATCTTAGCTCAAAGCAGGTAATACAAGAAGAATGTCTATCTGTGTTTCATTGATTATGCAAAGGTTTTTGACTGTGTGGATCATAACAAACTGTGGCTGACTCTGAGAAGAATGGGAATGCCAGAACACTTGATCATTCTAATGCGAAACCTGTACTTGGACCAGGAGACAGTTGTCAGAACAGAGCAAGGGAACACTGCATGGTTCAAAATTGGGAAGGGCGTACTCCAGGGATGCGTCCTATCTCCATACCTTTTCAACATGTATGCAGAACAGATTATCCAGGAGGGTGGGCTCTTTGAGGAGAAATGTGGGGTAAAGATTGGTGGACGATCTATTAACAATCTGTGTTATGTAGATGACACAATCCTGCTTGCTGAAACTGAGGAGGACCTGAAGTGCTTGCTGCAGAGGGTCAAGG
>NW_006402741.1:3846-4346 GCF_000299155.1 Elephantulus edwardii
TTTATTAGTTTTAATGAACATTTACAGAGATTTTGGGTTTTCATTCATTCATTGTTGCACTGTTTTCTCCACCCTCATCCCCAGTTCGTTCTCCTTCCCCTCCACCATGTCTGTTTCAATTGTCCAATTGCCACAGTGCTTGTCATTACCGTCTTGGAAAAGTAAAAGAAAAGATTCTTTCACTATTTTACAAACCCTCCCCCAGGTCCACTCCACCATGTAGCCATCGCCATACTGCTTTCCACAGGGGTTGCACCATTTTACACTCCCACCAACAGTGAATCAGGGTTCCAGTTTCTCCACAACCTCGCCAGCATTTATTGCTTGCTGTTCTGTTAAAGTTTGGCATTTTGACTGGGGTGAGATGATATCTCATAGTTGTTTTAATTTGCATCTCTCTTAGAGATCACATCAACAAGGCAAAGAACAAGAACCATATGGTCCTATCAATTGATGCAGAAAAAGCCTTTGATAAAATCCAACATCCTTTCCTGATTAAA
>NW_006402742.1:0-533 GCF_000299155.1 Elephantulus edwardii
ATGTCAGAAGAGACTCAATATTGCACTGGAGCTCAGAGAATCCAAGCACAAGGAAGAATTCAAGATACTAAAGAGCTGAACAGAAGATTTCAAAAGGCAGCACGGGATGACAAAGAAAAATATTACAATGAAATACGCAAAGAGCTGGAGTCAGAATATCAAAAGCTCTAGGAACTGAAGATCAAATTCAAACCTCATTAGGCAGAATATTAAATGATTCATGAAGTACTAAAAGAAGATGAAAAGAGTATATAGAGTCACTGTATAAGAAGGAATTGGCAGACACAGAAAAATTTCATAAAACAACATATGAGCAAGAGCATATTGTGATGAAGAAGTTCAAGCTGCTTTGAAGGAAATAGCAAAAAATAAGGTCCCAGGAATAGATAGTATACCAATTGACACATTTCAACTAACAGATGCTGCCCTGGACATGCTCACCAAGTTGTGGCAAGAAATCTGGAGAACAACCACTTGGCCACCTGACTGGAAGAGATCTATATTTGTTCTTATTCCAAAGAAAGGTGACACAA
>NW_006402742.1:3203-4814 GCF_000299155.1 Elephantulus edwardii
AATTGTACATTTTAAAATGATTAAAATGGCATATTTGATGGCTGTATATTTTTTAATAAAACATTAAAATCACATAATAGATCAATACATTCACAATGTGAACATTACAACATAGAGATCACGAAAAGCGTGATGCTTGAAACCTCAGATTTCAGACTCTTTACTATGATTCTCTACCTCTCAGAAATAACTTTTATCTTTACATCTAATGCAGATTACCAACTGAACTTTAAAAGTGATATGTCAAAAATGTCTGAATTCTTCTATACCAATTGGGGGAAGAATATGGCAGTTGTCCATTGGCCCCCTTCAAGCACCCGCAGGCTTGATCACTTCCTGAGAAATCTGTTAACATCTAAGCTGGTCAAATTAAAAAAAAAAACAAAGAAAAAAAAAACACAGACCAGACAATGAATCCTGATAAGATTCTGAGCCCGATAAAAGTAGTCCGAACCTAACTTAATTAACACTCAAAATTCAGAGAAATACCATCTTAGTCCTCCTCAGGACCTCTATAATAAGGAACCCCCCAAACTCCCTGCCAGCCATTGCCCATTGTGTGCTGCCCTGCTGGGTCACTTCCTGTTCCTCTGAGACCACACAATAACACTAGAAAGTGTTAAACAGATCTCTATTTACTTTATAGTGGTATAAATTAAGGAAGTTGGTGATATAAAATACTACCTCCATCAGTCCTGTTTGAAAACTTATTCTGCTTCCTTTTTATGGCTGACATCTTCAATTATCTTTTAACTGCTTCCCCCCCCCACCTTCTGAAGAATGATATTCAAGGGTACAAGATAACAGGCACAAGCAGTGTTTGTACTTGACAGAATTATTTGGTCCATTCAGTTGAAAAATTCATTTGAAACAAAAATCAGAAGTCTAGAAAATACTATAGACAAGGTTCTTGCAAGATTGGATTGGGTTAAAATTGTGGCAGTGCAGTCTAAGAGAAGTGGGCCATTTCAAGATTCCTTTTGGACGTAAAATTGACAAGTTTTCTTTTTGGATTATATGTGATATATTGAGGCTGATAAAGGCCTCAAGGATCATACCCAGGATTAAGAAATGAAGAACTACTTCAATAAAGGCACCATTTACTGAGGTGGAGAAAAGACAGCCTGAGGAAGAAATACCAGGTTTCAATTTTGAAAATATTACCTTTGTCCTGCCTAAGAAACATTTATGTGAAGATTTCAAGAAGACATTGCTGTATGACAGAATTACTAAGAGGAGGTCAGGAGTAATGATTTTAATCGTGATTAGAATGAGAGCTAATGGCAGGATTAGCAGGGTTTCTTATATGACTGCATTGCTCATGCTTCCTGCCTAATACGGACTCTTCCTTCCTACAAAAGTGTGTTGTTCCTGAGAGCATACTCAGAAAACTTCCTGAAAGCAAATTTCTGTTTCAGAGTCTGATTCTAATGATCCATACCAAAGCAGTAATTTTAATTATCTACATAGACCCTGGCAGTCTTCTGTTAAATTTTTTTAGTCATTTTAATAGTTTTTGCTCTATAATACCTTTTTGAATCTTTATATAACTATAAAAAATACATACTGTTTTTTGCCATTAAGTCTGCCAGGCCCAAGGTCAAGGGGGAG
>NW_006402743.1:0-1200 GCF_000299155.1 Elephantulus edwardii
AATTGGGATGGGTGTGTCAGAGGCAATGCGATTGGCACAAGATAGAGCAGGGTTTAGGGCTGTTGTACATAGGGTCGCTATGAGTCGCAAACGACTCGATGGCACATAACAACAACAACAACAACAAAATTTATAATGAATAAATCATTGTAAATATAAATTCAATCATTCTATACTGCTGAAGATCATTTTAAAAAATGGCAAAAACAGTACATAGATAGGAAACCTCCAGATGTTCAAGCAGGATTTAGAAGAGGCTATGGTATCAGGGATATCATTGCTGATGTCAGATGGATCCTGGCTGAAAGTAAAGAATACCAGGAGAATGTGTATTATTATTATTTTTTTTTTGTGAAAAACATGTATGGGGATATAAGGGGGTGAGGGTTAGAAGCCGAAGAGATGGGCAGGGATGAAATCTCAGGTCTGCTCAATTTGGTGGGTGGGGGGAGTGGGTGATGGAGATGAGAAAGATCCATTTGGGACCAGAAGAGACAAGATAATGGTAAGCATGGTCCAATGGTGATTAATTTTTCATAACAAATAACTTGCCTTATTCACTTCTGGGTTTTTCATTTGAGAATGGGGCACAGACTCTCTGGCTTATTCATGCTGAACAGGGGTGTTGAAATGAAGGGGGGAGGTGAGCCCACTTTAACATCTTACTGATAGTCCTGGGTTGAAGCTACATGCCTTCTTGTTCAGTTAGAAGATATTTCCCTGAGATCCAAGATGGCGGCGGAGGCAGAGACAGCATGGTGAGCTGTGGGAGCAGTGAACCACTTAAAGCAGGGCCATTATGGCCTTCCACAGACTTCGGCTTATTGATAATTGAACACTTAAACAGTTGATGACTGGCCCTCAGTGAAGATCGAGGCTCAACAACAGGAATTCAAGGATTCCCAAGGAGAAATGGGTGAGTTTCGCGGCTCCCAACCCCCTCTGCAGAGCCCTTGCTGAGCCGCACATCTGCTGCAGCTCCATGAGGCTTCCACAGCTAGAACGAATGGATTCCCTCACCCAGGATAGATGCTAGGCACCGGCCCTCCTCAAGACTGGTACAGTGAAGCCACCACACTGCTGCAAGTTGGTCTGGAGAGAATTCTTGGAGCAGGGATGGCGGCAGTGGGGGAAGCAGGCGCCCGCCAGCTGCCCGCACAAGAGGGGCCGTACACCAGCCGAGCACCCGTGTGGCGGGGT
>NW_006402743.1:2800-4746 GCF_000299155.1 Elephantulus edwardii
GAAGCCAGAGAGTCGACATCCAATTCCCAAATCAATAAGACAGTTGGTTTAATTACCATTGGAAAATGCTTGTCATTCCTCTGTATTATCTGGTCCCCTCTGGACCCTCATCATTTCCTTCACCTGCTCCCCCCACCAACCAAACTGTGCAGCTCTGCAACTGCATCCTGGCCAATCCTCACCTTTCTGCCCGCAACCCTCACCTCCTTGTACCCCCAATATGTTTTTCCCAATAAAAAAAAGAAGATGTTTTCTGCCCTCTGGACTCTAAAGTGTTTGCCAAGGTGGGTCCAGTGGGGAGTGGCTGACTGAACCCTGAGGCTCCATCCTCTTTCACATCCTTAGCTGGCAGTTATATTTCCCTTTTGTTTCTGGAACTGGGTTCAGGTCTGGAGTTCAGGTTACCTATAGGAAAGGGAACAAACCTAGAGAGAACAGTGAGTTACAAAGAGAAGGGCTTTGGAGGTGTTACTTACAGATGTACTGGATAAGGTGGTGTAGGAAAGTGGCTTTAGATAAACTTCTTTGTATATCCTAGGCAGAACTCCCCAGTGACCATAAGGCTCTCCCCAAGGGCTGGGGAAGTGACACACCCCAGGGGTTGGACAGCATACCCTGGTGGCCCAGTGGCTCTCTTTGGGGGCAGAAAGCACACCCCAGGGGCTGGATGGTACTCCCTGGGGCTAAGAATGTGTATTTATGCTTTATTGATTATGCAAAGGCATTTGATTATGTGGATCATGACAAGTTATGGTTGACATTGAGAACCCAAGAGCACTTAATTGTGCTCATGCGGAACCTATACCTGGACCAATAAGCTGCTAGGCAAACAAAGCAAGGGAACACTGTATGGTTTAGAATTGAGAAGGGAGTGCGTCATGGTTGTGTCTCTCTCCATACCTATTCAATCTGTATGCTGAGCAAATGATCTGAAAAGCTCGGCTGTATGTAGAGGAGTGTGGCTTTAGGATTGGAGAGAGACTCATCAATAACCTGTGTTATGCAGATTATACAACCTTGCTTGCTGAAAGTGAGGAGGACTTGAAACACTTGTGGCAGAGGATCAAGGAATGCAGCCTTCGGTATGGATTGCATCTCAATATAAAGAAAACAAAGATTCTTACCACTGGGCCAATAGGCAGTGTCATGATGATGGAGAGGAGATTGAAACTTTTAACAGCTTCATCTTGCTTGGATCCACAATTAACACTCTTGGTACCAGCAGTCATGAAATAAGGAGGGCATTGCATTGGGAAAATCTGCAGTTAGGGACCTCTCCAAATTATTGGGGAGAAATTATGCCAGTTTGAGGACTATGGAGGATCTGATTCAGGCATGGTCTTTGTTTGCTTGCCTTTGAGCTGTGGTGTTGGAGAAGATCAATGAGCATCCTATGGATGGGCAAGAGAATGAACAGATTTATCTTGGAGAGGTTGCCACTGGAATATTCTTTTGAGGTAAGAATGATGAGACTTCACCTCACATACTTTGCTAGGAGGTGTTATTCCTTGGAGAAGACATGATACTGGGAAGGGTGGAGAGTAGCAAAAGAGAATGAGTCCCTCAATTAAGTGGATTGACACTGGCTGCCACAATAGGCTCTTGTGTGTCATGAAGCCTGAGAATGGCACAGGACAGAACTGGGTTCAGATCTTTCGTTCAGCCATCTATTGGGAAAATTAGAAAGCATTTGCATACTAAATGTTGGTGGAATAGCAACATCGATAGCAGTGTTTTGATTAAATAATAAGGTTTTATAACCTAGCTAATGAGCCCTGGTAGTGCAGTGGTTAAGTAATTTGTGAGATAATAAAAAAATTGGCTGTTCAAATCCACCAGCTGCTCCACAGAAAAGAGATGAGGCAATCTGCTTCAGTAAAGATTGGAAAACATATGGGTAGTGCTACTCTTTCCTACAGTGTTGTTATGAGCTGAAATGACTTGAG
>NW_006402744.1:0-2553 GCF_000299155.1 Elephantulus edwardii
GTAGGGTCACTATGAGTCACAATCGACTCGACGGCACATAACAACAACAACAACATGCTGTCATTGAATTAGCAGTGCAACTCCTTATGGAGTAGAAAGCTGTAAATATTATAAATACTGCATAACACTACTATTATAAAATAGGACTGACATGGGAGGTTGAGGAGAGAATAGGAAAATAGTGGATGGATAATGGAACAGATGAAGGGAAGAGCTGTCTGAAAGGAACATATGGTTAGGCATTATAGGTACAATGACAGTCTGGCATAAGAGGTGCATTGCAAAGTGGACGGCAGAGGGGGTAGGAAGAGGAGGGAGGAAAATGTGCAACAATGAATGACTGACTGACTGAATGAATGAATGAAAACCCAACCTTTCTGTAAACGTTCATTAAAATCACAGTAATAAAAGCCACCAATCTTGGCACATCTTAAATTGCCTATTCCCGTAATGGAGGAGGTGATGTACCTACTCCTTCCTCATTTATCAACAGTCTTGTTATCCAACATTCACATTTATAACAATAGTGAAAAATCTGCTATCTGACTATTTTGCACATTAACAACATACTGGTCATGAACACTCAGGTGGGAGGTAAAATTAATATTAGTTTTGATGGTTATGATTATGTGTCAACTTGGCTGCACCATATAGTCAGTAGGTTGACCTTTCACCATTTCACAATGATAAGATTTGGCAGTTAGTAATTATAATTAGTAATGATGTAATTTGGTAGTTACAAGGTTATATGTAATGATATCACTTAGCAGTTATGTAATGATGTAGTCACCCCCCATTTCAGGATCTAATGTATTCATCCTCTGTTTTCACCTAACAAGTTGTCCTTTGGAACTGAACCATATCAGTAAGTGAGGAGTAGGTGTGCTTTCTAGATAAGTGACTATAAAGGAGAAAACTTCCACTCCTAACAAAGATTTGGAAAAACTTACCAGAGATTTATAGATCCACAATATATGCAGTCTTTCCAAAGAGATTGACCCCTACTTCTTGTTATCAAAACCTACAAGTCTCAATAAATAGTTGTTGACTTATTGATTAAATAAATAAATAAATGTTCTCTCAAAACTGATACGCATGCCTGTGGAGTCAGAAGTGACTTATAGCTGACCTCTCGTACCCCTGTCCAACCCCCAATTGAGTTTCCAAGGCTTGTAAATCATACAAAAAAAGATTGTCTCTCCTTTTTCCCCCAGAAAGCTCTGAGCTGCTGGTGCATTCAAACTGTCAGAGTGATGTGACTTTTAGGTTAGCAGTTCACTCCCTACAGACACTGTCACCAGAGCTCTCTAGATAGTTACTATTAAGTATCATATGATGTGAGGATGTAAGATTATACATTTAATCAAGATTGGTATGGTCACAGATAACTTTGTATTTTTAAAAAATGGAGCAATGAACCTTACTATAAGTCAGATCTAAATATAGCACTAAAGAATAACAGGCAAAAAGCAAGTTACTGTGAACTTGCTGATGCAAACTCTAAAATTTCCAGTAAAAGAGAAGAGAAGACTAGAAAGGAAACTCGAGATTTCTCATCTCAGAATTAGTCTCTCCTACCACCAGATCTCTTCTATTGTCAGCTTCCACTAGAGGGAACTCAGGTGGCCTAGTGGTAAGAAACAGCATTGCAAGCCTAAAGGCATGCAGTTCAAATTCACCAGCTACTTCAAGGGAGGACAGACAATCTCCTCCCATGCAATTTACTGCCTGAAGACACATTAGAGGGAGGGTCATTTTGGGTTTGGTTCTGACTAAATAGTACTCAACAACAACAGCAACAATCCTCTCCAGAATTGAAATTAACTCAACATAGTTGGTGGCATTACATGCTGTTGAAGTCAGCAATGACTCATAGACACCCAGAGACCCTATGAACAACAGCTCTAACCTTGCCACCCTCACCATCTCTGATATAGTCAATCTCATTGTTATGGTCACTGTGTCAATCTATCTTCTCAGGAGTCTTCTTCTCTTTCTCTGACCCTCCACATTTCCCAACATTATACCCTTTTCCAAGGACTGGCCCCTCTTGACAATATATCCTAAGGACTTGAGATGAAGTTTTACCATCCTTGCCTCTAAGGAGCACTCTGGTTGCACTTCCTCCAAGATAGATGTATTTGTTCTTTTGACAGGTATTAGCAATTTTGGAATCTCCCTTCCAGAAGTTTATGTAGCCAATGGAGGCTGTAACCACATCCCTAAATTCCTCACTCCTTGCATTTCTTGTGTGATGCTCAACAGTCTTGCAGGAAAAAGAAATCGGATCCTACAAAATCAAGCCTTGAAAGTACATCTTCTTTTAGTACAGATCACTATATTTTATAATATTTCAAAGTTGAAAATGTATTTTAACTGCAATTATTTTTGGATCGTGATAAAAATAGCTGACTAGTCAGAGATGGTTTTATACAGAAAGTAGAGCAATGAACTGGGTATTCAGTATAACCCAGATTCAAATACAGCACTGAAGAATAACAGAGGCAAGACATGTCACTGTGAACTGGCTGACACATGTTGTTGTTGTTGTTG
>NW_006402744.1:2813-4713 GCF_000299155.1 Elephantulus edwardii
CTAGAAGAATGTTTGACCAAAAACAATTAAAACCAGGCCTGAGGGCCCAAATGCATTTTTTGACACATACATGCTCTAAAATCTCCAGCAACATAAGAAGGGAATAAACTACAATTTTCTCATCTCAAGTAGACTCTCTACTACTTTGACTAGAAAATGCAGATTCTCTTCTACTCCCTCCAGGAAATACAGTGTCCCCTAATTTTAGCCAAACTAATACTGTTGTTGTTGTTGTTGTTGTTGTGTGCCATCAACTTAGCTCCACCTCAAGCCTCAAGTGGCAATACTTAAAGATGCTATGGGCAGAATATTGAGTGATCCAGGAAACATCAAAAGAAAAGAGAGGGAATGCACAGAATCACTGTACCAGAAATAACTGGCTGACACAGAGGAATTTCATGAAACATCATATGATCAGAAGGCAATAGTGATGAAGTAGAAAGTTCAAGCTGTTCTGAAGGCACTGGCAAAAAACCAAGCACCAGGAATTGATGGAATACCAGTCGACATACTTCAACAAACAGATGCTGCAAAGGATGTGCTCATCAAGCTGTGCCAAGCAATCTGGAGGACAGCTACTCGGTCAACTGACTGAAAGAGACCCATATTTATTCCCATGTCACAAAAAAGGTGGTCCAACAGAGTGTGAAAATTATCGAACAATATCTTTAATATCTCATGAAAGCAAAATCCTGCTGAAGATTATCTAAAAATTATTGGAAAAGTACATTGACAGAGATCTATCAGAAGTATAAGCTGGGTTAGAAGAGGTCATGGCACTAGGGACATGATAGCCAATGTTAGATGGATCTTGGCTGAGAGCAGAGAATACTAGAAGAATGTCTATCTATGTTTCATTCATTATACAAAGGCATTTGATTGTGTGGATCACAACAAATTGGGCTGTGGCTAACCTTGAGAAGAATGAGAATCCCAGAATACATGATTGTGCTTATATGAAACCTATACTTGGACCAGGAAGCAGTCTTTAGAACAGAGTAAGGAAACACTGCATAGTTCAAAATCAGGAAAGGAATGTGTCAGGTATGTGTCTTGTCTCCATACCTTTTCAAGCTATATTCAGAGAATATCATTAATGAGGCTGGGCTTTATGAGGAGAAATGTGGCATCCTACTTGGAAGAAGGCTTATCAACAACCTGTGCTACACAGAGGACACAACCTTTCTTGCTAAAACTAAGGAGGACCTGAAGCATTTCCTGCAGAAGATCTAGGACTGCAGTCTTCAATATGGGTTGAGATTCAACATCAAGAAAACAAACATTCTCACCACTGGGCCAATTGGTAGCATCATAATAGGTGGAGATGAGATTGAGATTGTTAAGAGCTATCGTTTGCTTGGCTCCATAATCAACACCCTTGGTACCAGAAGTCAGGAAATAAATAGGTGAATTGCATTGGGGAAATGTGCTGTCAGGGACTTCTCCATAGTGCTTAAGAGCAAGATGTCAACCTGTCGTCTAAGGTAAGCCTGATCTAGGCCATGGTCTTTGCAATTATTTACTATGTATCAGAGAGCTGGAAAATGACAGAGGATGATAGGAAAAAGATGGATGCCTTTGAGTTTGTGATGCTGGAGAAGAAAGTTGAACATCATGAATGGCCAAAAGAACAAACAGCTTTGTCCTGGAGAGGGTGAAAACAAGTTTCTCCTTGGAGGCTAGGATTTTGAAGCTCTGTCTTATATATTTTGGGTACATGGCCTGTAGGGACCAGTCCTTAGAAGGACATCATACTTGGAAAGAAGAGCTACCACAGTAGAGGAAGACCCTGGATAAGATGGATTGACAAAGTAATTGGGGTAATGGGGCTAAATGTATCAGAGACAGCAAGACTGGCTCAAGATGGGATGTTGTTGTTGTTATTATGTGCCGTCGAGTC
>NW_006402745.1:0-2172 GCF_000299155.1 Elephantulus edwardii
GCAGGCCTGAGCAGTCCATGGTATATTCAATATTATTCTGCAGCACCACAGCTCAAAGGTATCAATTCTCCTTCTATCATCCCTGGTCATTGTACAGCTTTCTGATGCATAGATTGCAAACACTATGTCCTGTATCAGGCACACCTTAGTCAGACTGACATCCTTGCTCTTCAGCACTCTGGAGAGGTCTCTGACAACAGATTTTCCCAATTCAATTTGTCTTTTAATTTTCTGACTGCTGATACCAAGAGTGTTGATTATATAGTCATTGGGGAAATATCTGACTCATTTATCCCAAGTAATAAAAAACCCCACCAATTATAATATGAACAAATAGCATTTATTGGTCTCTTAACATGTGTTGGGTACTGCTTTGAAGACTTACCAATATCAGCCCATGTGTTTTCATAACCATTCAATGAAGTAGACACTGTTATTATCTTTTATAAATGAGGAGAGTAGACACACAAAGGCCACAGAACTAGTAAATAGACTGTCTTTGCTTAAAAGCTGCTTTGAGTCTAAAATAAACCAAAGGCTGTGCATTTGACTCTCATACACATTCTCAAGTAAATATTTTTCCAGGACTTCAAGTCATTTTTTTTTTCAAGTTGAGTACCCTGCTGAGAACTGCATTCCAATCCAGAGGTATGGAACAAGAACTTACAGTAATTAACTAGATCCTCAGCAATAGTTTCATGGTAGAGTTCTTCTTGTCACATAAAGGTACAACTCCCAGTGATGTGTCTCATGCCCAGCCACTACCCACCTGCCAGTGGAGACTTGCTTGGTGCAGGACTAGGCAGTGTTTTGTTCCATTGTAAATGAGGTCACCTCCTACTCGTGGCAGCTAACAATAGCAACAGTTTAAATTATTGTTGTTGTTGTAGTTATTGTGGTGGTGGTGGTGGTGGTGGTGTTTGCCATCAGGTTGAGCATGACTCATAGTGACCCTCCGAACAAAAGACATGAAGTCTTTCTATAACTATCATCTTTTCTCAAAGTTCATAGAGTTTCCAGAGGCATGTTGTTTAGGACGTGGATGGGTACCACAGCCTCCTAGCGACTGAATCTTTTCTTAGCCATTCTTATGATCTCTGCCTTGCTCAAGCCCATTGTGGTAGTCACTGTGTCAATGTATCTTGCTAAGAGGCTTCCTCCCTTCTGCTAACCCTCTAATTTTCTCAGCAAGGTCTCCAAGAGTTGATCTCTCTACAGCTTAAGTAAGTGAGACAAAGTTTCACCATCCTTCCCTTTAAGGAGCACTCAGGTTACACTTCCTTCAAAACATATTTGTTTATTCCTTTGGCAGTCCATGGTAAGTTCAATACTCACCGCTAACATCACAATTCAAAGACATCAATTCTTTTTCTGTCATCTTTAGTCATTGTCCAACTTGCAGATGTGTAGGAAGCAATCGAAACTGCTATGGTGTGAATGGAGAATATCTTAGTATCTAAACTGACATATTTCTCTTCAGAATTTTGGATAGGTCCTTGACAGCAGATTTTTCCAGTGAAATACGTCTTTTGATTATTTTGACTGCTGGTACTAAGTGTTTTGATTGTGGATCCATGTAAGATGAAATTGTTGACAACTTTTCTCCATCCATCATGATGTTGTTTATTGGTCCAGTGGTGACGATTTTGTTTCTTGATGTTGAGATGTGACCCATATTGAAGCTGTAGTCTTTGATCTTCTGTAGTAAGTGCTTCAAGTTGTCTTCACTTTCTGCAAACAAAACACCAATTGTTGACAAGTCTTATTCCAATCTTGATGCCACATTCTTCTTCATATAGTTCAACTTCTCTAATTATTTACCCATCATACAGATTGAATAGATATGGAAAAAGGAAACAACACTGATATACACCTTTCCTGATGTGCCTCTTCAAAGCAGAGTTACCATAATGAGTCAGATGGAGTAAAGCTTTCACTCACTGAAGGACCTTTATTTGCTAATACAACAAGACTCAAAATGAGGAGAAACAGCTGTAAATATCCATTGGTAACTACAGCAAGTAGTGTACAAAGCCTGAATCTAGGAAAATTAGATGTTGTCTGAAATGAAATGGAATGCATCAGGATTAACATTCTAGGTATTAGTGAGGTAAAATAGACTGATACTGGCCATTTTTTAGAAAACATGAAACACTACATGAATTTACATGT
>NW_006402745.1:2287-4730 GCF_000299155.1 Elephantulus edwardii
GAGATTTTGGATTTCTATTCATTCGTTGTTGCACTTTTCTCCCTGACCACCCCTATCCCCCAAAAGATCATTCATTACAAAGTCAGAGAAGAAAGAAAAGAACCTAAATTATATTCTTCAAAAAGCATTATCTTAGCATGTTAGATGCTACTTGCTCTGAGAAGAATCCTAACACTGTGTCACTCAAGTGACTAAGGTTAAATGTTGACTACGCTTGACTGACTTACAGCCCTGGCTCCTGTGGATGTCGCAATTTCTCTAATGGCTGAAAGTAATATGAGTGATCTTATCCTAGCATCTCTCAAAACTCTCATTGATTTCTACCAATTTCTTAAACAAACTTACTTCACCTTCTCAAATCTCAATGTATCCTTTCTTGTTTGCCTCCAGCATTACTGTCAAACTCAAGTAGTTTTCTGAACTTTTTAGTATTTGAAGACTAAACCATCATTCTTGATTGCAAGCAACAGAAACTGATTCTGGATTACCTGGCTAAGAAAGGAATTTATTAGAAGGTTGATAAGGTACATGTTGATGCGAGGGCTGGAGACCCAATGGAAACAGAAGTACCAAGACCAAGGTAGGTAGCCATACAGCCGTGGCCATGCCATGGAGACAACTGGCAGGAAGCCTGTGCCATTGTGGCTATTGACATTGTCCTTGGCACTGCTGCCACCAAGTTCCCAGGAATAAGAGACCACAGCTGCCACATCCTAATTATCAAAGGACAAACTCTCTTCCACCAAGGCCATCCAAGGAAGCTCTCTTAAATCAAACAGGATTTTAGTTACCAAACTCCCTCAAAGTACCACAACAACTAAAGGAAACAAAACCAACAAATATTTTTCATTATATATGGCACTCATTTGTATGTATTCATCTTTGCCCCTGTTGTTGTTGTTATGTGCCGTCAAGTCATTTGCGACTCATAGCGACCCTATCTATGTACAACAGCCCTAAACTCTGCTTTATCCTGTGCCAATCGCATTGCCTCTGACACACCCATCCCGATTACCCTAGTCACTGAATCAGTCCACCTCATAGAGGGTCTTCCCCTCCTGCGCCGTCCCTCCACCAAACATGATGTCCCTCTCCAAGGACCTCTCCCTCCTTACAACATGTCCAAAGTATGTCAGGTGAAGCCCCAGAATCCTAGCCTCCAAGGAGCAGCCTGGTTTAACCCTCTCCAGGATGAATCTGTTTGTTTTCTTGGCAGTCCATGGTACATTCAATACCCTTCACAGCTCAAAGGCATCAATTCTCCTTCTATCCTCCCTAGTCATTGTCCAACTCTCTGATGCCTAACAAGTGGTTGCAAGATTATAGCCTGTAGTATAGCACCTTAGTCTCCATAGTGACACCATTGCTCTTCAGTACCCTGGAGAGGTCCCTAACAGCAGACTTTTCCATCGCAATAAGTTTTTTTTTAATTTCCTGGCTACTGGTGCCAAAAGTGTTGACTGTGGAGTCAGAGTAATTTCTACTCTTTAAAAAAGCCTTAACAAAGATGACTATTAGCTGCTTGGACTTTTTCAATATACTTAAAGCAACCATTTCCAATGTCTAATTAGGGTAATTGTATTTGAACTACACATCTATGGTTTCATAATCCATTTAAAAAGTTGAATGTGTATTAAAGGGGAATGCCAATTAAACTGAATGCCAATGAGTCAATTCAAATGCTTAGAAGCATTATAAGGTGAATAGAACTGTCCATAGAGTTTCCAATAATCTTTACGAAAGGAGACAGCCTTATCTTTCTCCTGCAAACTGTCCGGTGGATTCAAACCTCTGACATTTTGATTAGCCGTCACCAGGACTCCGGATTCAATAGGAGTTGTTGTTCTTGTTATATGCCGTCGAGTTGCCTGAGACTCATAGAGACCCTATGTACGACATCCCTAAACCCTGCTCTTTCCTGAGCCAATCTTATTGTCTCTGATACACCTACCCCATTACCCCAGTCGCTGAATCAATCCATCTCATCAAGGGCCTTCCTCTTCTGCACTGTTCCTCCACCCTCCCTAGCATGATGTCCCTCTCCAAAGAAGGGTCCCTCCTTGTAACATGTCCAAAGTATGTCAGACAGAGCCAAGGAGCAGCCTGGTCTCACCCTCTCTAGGACAAACTTATTTGTTCTCCCAGCAGTCCATGGTATATTCAACACTCTTCTCCAGCACCACAGCTCAAAGGTATCAATTCTCTTTCTATCATCCCTAATCATTGTCCAGCTCTCTGATGCACAGCAAGCAATTACAAAGATTATGGCCTGGATTAGATGCACGTTGGTCTACAGACTGACATTGTTACTCTTCAATACTTTGCAGAGGTCTCTGACAGCAGACCTTCCCAATGCAATTCATCTTTTAATTTCCTGGCTGCTGGTACCAAGAGTGTTAACTGAGGAGCCAAGCAAACAAAAGCTGTCAACAATCTCAATCTC
>NW_006402746.1:0-4716 GCF_000299155.1 Elephantulus edwardii
AAAAAAATCCTTGTAGTCAGGTACAATAGCAAAATCTTTTTTTACAATCCCAGTTTATATATATCAATATACCTGCAGGATTAAATTCTGTGCTCATTTTTTTTACTAGTTTATTTACAAAATTCTAATACAAATTTGAAAAATTCTTTCCATTTTCCTCACTTCCCCACCCAACAAATTATACAACCCAGTGATTAATCCCCTCGTCCCCCTGTACATCCACATCCCTCTGCTTCCAGATGTGGCTGGCACAGGACTGCTGCTGTTCATAGTCAATTCAGCAGCACCTAACAACATTTAGTTTCTCTAAAATCTCAATGATAACTTTAAGAAGTTGCTGGGGGTTTTATCAGCAAGTGCTGCCAAATTATCTCTGGGTAAAATATGACACTTCATACAACAGAATGAAACTGCCAAATCCTGCACCATTCTCGGAATCTCTTCTGTACTTAAGCCCGTTGTTAAAATCACTGTGTCAGTCCATCTCACTGAGGGTCTTCCTCGCCTCCTGTCCTCTACTTTCCCAAGCACGATGCTGTTCTCCAAGGACTGGCACCACTTGACAACATGTAACACCAAGTCTCATGATCCTTGCATTCTAGGAGCACTCTGATGGATTTGTTTGCTTTTAGAGATCCTGGGCTAATGATGATAAACAGTATGGGTACGGATAGTAAGAATAATGACACAATGTGAACCGTGGAACCAATGCCATTGAATTGGTCATGTGAATGAACGTATGCTTGATCATGTGTGTCACCACCAAAAACAAATAAAAGCTTTTAAAAAGAGTAACATGTAGAAAATTTTATGTCTAGGGGAAAAATAAATAAATGAAGAACTGTTGCAAGCTATAACACGAATGAGTCTTTAAAACATTGAGCTAGATGAAAGAAATCACAAAATGTCACGAGGATGAAGATCAAAGTCACCGAGTTTCTTTTTGAGGTGATGAAAGGCTCTGAAATTGACTATAGTGACGGTGGTGATGGCTGTTGTGTTTCATTGAGTTGGAACTGACCCACAACTGAGCCTTCACCAGGTTTTCAGAGGCAGTAAATCCCATGGGAGGAGATTGCCCATGGTTCTTTTACAGGACAGTTGATAGGTTCAAACTGCCTGCCTTTGACTTCCCAGTATAATTCCTTACCACTAGACCTTCATATTTATCCCTACTCCCAAAAAAGGTGAACCAACAGAATGTAGAAATTATCTAACAAAATCACCTATAATATCACACAAAAGCAAAATCTTGCCAAATATTATCCAGAAATGACTAGAACAGTACATAAGCATAGAACTGCCAAAAATACAACCTGGGTTTAGAAGAGACCGTGGCACTAGGGATATCACTGCTGATGTCAGATGGAGCTTGGCTAAAAGCAGGGGGAATCAGAAGGATATCTATTCATGTTTTATCAATCATGTGAAGGCATTTGATCCACAATGTATGGATCACAACAAACTGTGGCTAACATTGGAAAGAATGGAAAGTCAGAACACTTAATTGGGCTCTTGCAAAACCTTTATCTAGACCAGGAAGCTCTTGTCTGAACAGAGCAAAGGAGTGTATGAGGAATGTATCCTTTCTCCACACCTTTTCAATCTATATGTGGAACAGATCACATTAGAAGCTGGACTTTATGAAGAAGAATTGACATCAGGATTGGTGGACGACTCATCAACAACCTACAATGTGCAGAATGACACAACGTTATTCCCCAAAATTGAGGAGGACCTGAAGTGCTTACTGCAAAAGACCAAGTACTACAGCCTTCAATATGGATTACATCTTAATATCAAGTAAACAAAGATCTTCACCTCCGGGCCAATAAGCAGTACTGTGATAGATGGAGAAAAGATTGAGGTTTTTAATGATTTCATCTTGCTCAGATCTGCAATCAATACCATTGGCATTGTTGTTGTTGTTGTTGTTGTTATGTGCCATCTAGTCTCCTGCTACTCACAGCAACCTTATGTACAAAAGCTCTAGAGCCTGCCCTGTTGTGAGTCAGTCTCCGTAACTCCAACACACCTACCCTCATTGCCCTAGTTACCGTATCAATCCATCTCTTCCGGGGTCTTCCTCTCTTGCGCTGTCCCTCCATCCTTCCGAGCATGATGATGTCCTTTTCCAAGGATCAATCCCTCCTGGTCATGTACCCAAAGTATGTGAGATAGAGCTTCAAAATTGTAGCCTCCAAGGAAACTTAGTTTCATCTTCTCCAAGACAGCCCTATTTGTTTTCTTGACAGTCCATGGTATATTCAAGACTCTTCTCCAGCACCACAACTCGAAGGCATCAATTCTTCTATCATTGCAAAGACCATGGCCTGGATCAGGCACAACTTAGTCTCTAGAGTGACATCATTGCTTCTCAGTACCCTGGAAAGGTCCCTGAAAGTAGATTTACCCAATGCAATTCACCTTTTTATTTCCTGACTGCTGATGCCAAGAGTGTTTATCATGGAGCAGAGCAAGCTGTAACTGTTAACAACATCATTGTCTTCTCAGGGAGCTCTGGTGGCCTAGTGGCAAGGAACTGCAACTACAATCCCAGAGGCACACGGTTCGAATCCACCAGATGCTCTGCCGGGGAAGGAGGGACAATCTCCTCCTGTACCTGTCAGATCTGATTTGATGGTACACACACACACAAATAAATTTAAAAAAAAACAAAAATAAAAACAAAAAAACAAACATCATTGTCTTCTCCATACATCATAGTGCTGCCAATTGGCCCAGTGGTGAGAATCTTTGTCTTCTTGATGTTGAGCTTCACTCCATATTGAAGACTACGGTTCTTGAACTTCTGCAGCAAGTGCTTCAGGTCCTCTTCACTTTCAGCAAGCAAGATTGTATCATCTGCATAACACAGGTTGTTGATTAGTCTTCTTCTGATCCTGATGCTACGTTCCTCCTCATAAAGCCCAGCCTCCCAGATGATCTGTTCTGCACATAGATTGAAAAGATATGGAGACAGGACACATCCCTGATGCACTCCCTTCCTGATTTTGAACCATGCAGTGTTGCCCTGCTCTATTCTGAGGACTGTTTCCTGGTCCAAGTATAGGCTTCGCATAAGCACAATCAAGTGTTCTGAGATTTCTACTCTCCTCCAGGTTAACCACAATTTGTTGTGATTCATACAGTCAAATACATTGGCATAGTCAATGAAACACAGCAAGATATCCCCCTAGCACTCTTTGCTTTCTGCCAAGATCCATCTGTCATTGGTGATAATGAAGTCAGAAAATCAAAATTGCAGGGGTGAAATCTCTCCAGAGTGCTAAAGAGCAATAATGTAGAGACTAAGATGGCCTAATCCAAGCATGGTCTTCTCTACTGCTTATGAGAGCTGAATAATGAATAAGGATGACAGAAAAAGCAATGCCTTTGAATTGTGGTGCTGGAAGAAGCGTATTAAATACACCTGTTAAGAGAACAAATGGTGATACCAGGTTGTTCCTTGGAGGCAAGGATTTTGAAATTCTGTCTCACATACTTTGGGCATGTTGTCAGGAGGGGCTGGTCCTTGGAGAAGGACGTCATGCTTGGAAAGATAAAGGGTCAGCACAAGAGAGGAAGATCTTGGATGAGATGGACTGACACAGTGACTATGGCAGTGCGTTCAGATGTGTCAGAGATGGTAAGATTGGCTCAGGACAGGGTAAGAGTCAGAGCCATTGTTCAGGGTCACTATGACTCATTGTCAATTAGATGGCGCAAAACAAGAATAACAACAGGCCACCAGGATGGAGCTCTGGTGCTTCACAAGAGAAAGATGGGCAATCTCTTCCCATGTGATTTAAGATTTACTGCCTCTGAAAACCCGCTGGATCAATGGTTCGATTCTCAACTGATGGCACTCAACAGACTACAAGGGCTTCCTCGTGATGGTTACACAGGCCTTTAAATGTACTTAAAATCATTGTACTGTGACTTTAAATGGGTGAATTGTGTATGTCAGTAAAGTTATTAAAACAATTAAAAAAAAAAAAAGAACACAGTTCAGGCTTCCTCTAATCCCGCCTTCCCTAACCAGGAAGCCTTCACTGACTACTACCTCCTCCCAACTGGAGAGGGTACACATAGCACTCAGTTTCTCACTCTTAGCATATTGCACACCACAGCAATTCTCTTAAAATAAAAACCTATTTTCTTTGCTTTTCTGATTTGATGCGGATTTGTAGTTGGTTGGGGATTTTTTAGATTTTTTTCTAATTGAGATTTTAACAAAAGTTTACAGATACTTGGATTTCCACTCTTTCATTGTTGGACATTTTCCTCCCTACCCCTCCCTCAGTTCATATTTCTCTTTTTAAAAAAATATTTCGCAAGTCCTCTCACTCTGAGAACTCAGGAGGTATCCGAGGGTGAAGAACTTGGAGAGATGGTGGACCAATCCAAGAAAAGGGCTTTCTCCTCTCAGTGAAGAAGCCACACTCGGTTTGGAGGGTTTAGATGGGTTTGGAAAGATGTTACAGTAACGCAGAGTGAAGCCCATGCTCGTCATTGCACAAGGATGAGCTTTACCATACTCTTGACGAAAACAAAAGTCCTCATCACTAGACCAGAAGTCAATCAGCATCATGATAGATTGTCAACGATTTCATTTTGCCTGGCTCCACAATCAACACCCTTGATAACAGCAGTCAAGAAATCAAAAGATCAAAACAACTATGAGATATCATCTCACCCCAGTAAGAATAGCAA
>NW_006402747.1:0-4717 GCF_000299155.1 Elephantulus edwardii
ATTGCGATGGGAAAGTCTGCTGTTAGGGACCTCTCTAAAGTACTCAAGAGCAACGGTGTCTCTCTGGAGACTAAGGTGCGCCTGATACAGGCAATGGTCTTTGCAATCACTTGTTATGCATCAGAGAGTTGGACAATGACTAGGAAGGATAGAAGAAAACTTGATGCCTTTGAGCTGTGATGCTGGAGAAGACTATTGACTGTACCATGGACTGCCAAGAAAACAAACAGATTCATTCTAGAGAGGGTTAAACCAGGCTACTCCTTGAAGGCAAGGATTCTGGGGCTTCGTCTGACATACTTTGGACATGTTGTAAGGAGAGACATGTCTTTAGAGAGGGACATCATGCGGGTTAGAGTAGAGGGACAGCGCAGGAGGGGAAGACCCTCTATGACGTTGATTGATTCAGTGACTGGGGTAATCAGGATGGGTGTGTCAGGCAATGCGATTGGCACAGGATAGAGCAAGGTTTAAGGCAGTTGTACATAGGGTCGCTATGAGTCGCAAACGACTCGACGGCACATAACAACAACAACAACAACATGGCCTGTCTTAGGATAAGTGAGAAAACATTTAAACAAACAAAACCTTGTCCAGTCTTGTGTCTGCCTCAAAATTTTCACTATATTTGAGGCCTTTGTTGTAGTCACTGTTTGGCTCTGTCTTGTTGAGGGTCCTTCCTTTCTTCCACCAACCCTCTACCTTCTCCAGAATGACGTCTTTTCCCAAAGCGTATGAAAAGTTTCACTTCAAGGAGCAGACTGGTTACACTTCCTCCAAGACAGATTTGCTTGTTCTTTTGGTAGTCCATGGGATATTTAATACTCACCCATAACACAATTCTAAGGTATCAAATATTCTCCAGTCTTCTTTATTCATTGTTTAACATTTATGTGCTTATGAAGCAGTTAAAAAGATTGTCACTTGGGTCAGGCCATCTTAATTTATACTGACGTCCTTGCTCTCTGCATCCATATATAAGTACAAAACCCTTGTCTCTCTGTCGAGCAACGAGAGAGAGAAAGCACACTCTCTCTTGAAACTGTGAGTAGTTTAATGAGATTGTTGTGGTGGTGGTTGCTATGTGCCGTCGAGTCATCACAATAACCCTATGTACAGCAGCTCTGAAGCCTGCCCTGTCCTGAGACAGTCTCACTGACTCTGATACACCTACCCCCATTGCCCCAGTTACTGTCTCTTAAGTTGTCCTTCCATCCTCCAAACATGATGTCCTTCTCCAAGGACTGGTCCCTCCTGGCCACATGCCCAAAGTACATAAGACAGAGCTTCAAATCCTAGCCTCCAAGGAGAAACTTGGTTTCACCCTTCTCTCCAAGACAGATCTATTTGTTTTCTTGGTGGTCTATGGTATGTTCAAGGCTCTTCTCAGCACCACAACTCGAAGGCATTGATTCTTCTTCTATCATCCTTAGTCGTTGTCACTCTCTATGATGCATAACAAGTAATTACGAAGATCATGGCCTGGATTAGGCACACTTCAGTCTCTAGACTGACATTGTTGCTTTTCAGTACTCTGGAAAGATCCCTGACAGCAGAGTTACCCAATGCAATTCATCTTTTGATTTCCTGATTACTGATGCCAAGAGTTAAATCTTATTATTCTGGCTTCTTGACTTGCAAATGGGGATCCTGAGACCACAGTAACTGTGCTAAGTCCACCACATCTATCAGAGCTCTGTTTGATCTGATATTTCTTATCTTCCAGCTGGATACATGCAATTTGTCCATGGAATATTAATGGCTTCTTTACTGAAGTGACTTCATCTGTACCCTTAAAGAGACTGCAAAGCCACATTTCCCCAAAACAGGGTCCGAAAAGCCCAGGAAACAAACATTTGTGATGATCTCTAAGTAACCACATCTGGCACTGGGTCACAATAGGATAGAGAAGAGGAAGAACCCGTAGGACATGTTGAGAGAAGAGGACTAAGATGGCATGAGGAGAATGTGGTACCCAAATGATGGTTTTAAGTACCAGCATACAGCAATTCAGTAAAGGTGCATGGATGAGGGAGGAAATTTTAAATTGGGGAAAAAAATGCCTTTGCTTAAAAGATGAAGAAACACAATGATGACATACCATCAAGCCTTCAAGAATCTTTCAATAAAAGCTCAGCATTTGGAAAAAATTGCTGGCTGTGACTTTATTACACCCTAATCAGTAACTAAAGAAACTTATTACTTCAAAGGGAAATAATTAACAAGAAGACTTGTCTTCATTTGATGTCCGTTAGCAACAAGAATTGTGGCCACATGGAAAGAGTCTAGTGGCAGTATCTGCAGTGTTGACTTCTCTGAGGGGATTCAGGAAAAAGTCCCAAAGTCTATGTCCACAAAACCAGATAATCAGGTCTGTTTCATTCAGATGTTTAAGTTTTCTGGGAATACATGTCACATCTCAAGAGCTTTTTTCAAAAAAATAGTATAGACAGAAATATGACTACTAATTAGAGTCATGTTACTTTCAATTTCTAAATTTTATGATTAAGATGTAAGATTATGAGTAAGATATCCTCCTCACTTAGGAACATAGTGTAAATGTGACTCCCAGACACAGACCCAAAGCTCAAAAAAGACAATATATGTTGGAGAGGAAGTGACACGATAGGAACTCTTTTTTTTTTTTTTACTATAGGAACTCTTATACACTGTTGTTGGGATTGTAAAATGGTACAACCACTCTGGAAAACAGTTTGACATTTATTCAGAAAGCTGAACATAGAAATACCACTACTTGAATACACTTTGAGAAAATAAGAACTGAGGCACAGACACTTACACATCAATGTTCATAGCAGCGTTATTCACCATCGCAAGAACATGGAAACCATCCAAGTGCCCAACCACAATGGAATGGATTGAGAATTTGTGGTACATTCACACAATGTAATACTATGCAGCATGCAGGAGCAATTATTTTGTAAATTACTACCTAACATGTGAGGGACATTATGAAGAGCATTATGCTGAGTGAACTAACTTGGTCTCATAAGGACTAATACTGTATAAGACCATCATTATAGAATATGAATGTCCAAAGAAGACAGAGGGGGAGCTTAACCATAGGGTCACACAATTTGATTGGTGGAGGGAGGGAGCAGTAAATGAAAGAGGAAAGATATGGTGTGAAAAATAGTGTATACGAATTTTATGAAGTTTGTATGTAAACCAGTATAAAATTTTAAAAAGGGAAAAAATAACTAAAAAAAAAAAAGACAATAAATCTACAGTGGAATCAGGAAAACTCAGTCTAGACTATGACTTTACAGAAGTCTAGGAGGGTAACAGCCAATGTGATTAATGCATAAGTGTCAATATCTATTTGTTTTGTTTCTTCCTTAACAATTTCCAATTTTCCTACATTTATACTTCTCACATTCCAGGTTCCAGTGACTAATGTCTGTTTGCAACTGTTCCTCCTCCTTTGTGATTCCCAACACACTCAGCCTTCAGCGCCATATCTATTAGTTTAAGTGTGCACTGTCATTCATTGGGCTTTCGATGGCCTGCTATTTCAGGAGTGCATGGCCATTCTTTCCCCTAGTCAGCCTTAATTCGAATGCTCAGCTTTAGAACAATACTTGACAGACAAGTATTTTACCCCAAAGAGCTGATGAGACTAAGCAGGTAGTGGTGGTTCCTGGGCCCACCCCTTAGACTCACATGTTGTGTTCCTGCCCTCACCCTGTGCTGCCACCATCCAGCTCATCGCCCCGCCCTGCCACCACACAGCTCAGGCCCCTCTCCTTGCCCCTAGGGCATTTCCCATCCTTGCCCATAGCCAACTCTTGTTTGATGGCTCAGGCCTCCAACCACCTCTGTCCTCTCGTTTTCTCTCCACTCTCCTGTGATATTGGTGCTCCTGGCACAGGGGCGGCAATCTCCAGGCATCAGGGCAGTCTCCGCAGGACAGGGTGACCTCCACAGCCTTGAGGCAGGCCTGGTGGCTATAAAGAAGCATTGGTGCAACGAAACGTACTGGCATGGGATATTTTGAATCAGAGAATCATATGATCTACTATGTTTGAAATGAAAAGGTGAGGAAAAAGGGGCCAAATTCACAGTTAAAAAGACAATTTCTAGGTCTACCTTGAAATACAATGTTGTGAGTGACAGAATATTGACACACAAACAAGAAAGACCTGTTAATATTACTATCATGATTCTATTCCTGTTAAATCAGTTGTTTATCGTACATCTTTACAGATTTGCTTGATTTGATACAATTCCAAAACTAATCTGTTCACATTAAAAAGAAGACCAGAACATCCCCACTGTTGACGTTACTTGGCAATGCTCTTTTTTTGTGAACCCATTTTTATGTGAACAGCACCTTGCCTAGCACGTACTCTGGTCCACAATAACAACAAACTCGTTGTTGAACCTTTGCTCTACAAAGATGGTCTTATACAGTATTTGTCCTTATGAGACGGAGTTCATTCCAGTGGTAGCCTTTCCTGTTTGTTGCTTAACTGATGTCATCTCTTACCTCCTTATCCATCAATAAAATTCCAATTGTTTCACAATACCACATGTTGTTGTTATGTGCCGTCGAGTCGTTTCCGACTCATAGCGACCCTATGCACAACAGCCCTAAACCCTGCTCTATCCTGTGCCAACCGCACCGCCTCTGACACACCCATCCCGATTACCCCAGTCACCGAATCAATCCCTCTCATAGAGGGTCTTCCCCTCC
>NW_006402748.1:0-4712 GCF_000299155.1 Elephantulus edwardii
GATTCCCATTCTTCTCAAAGTTAGCCACAGTTTGTTGTGATTCATACAGTCAAATTCCTTTGCATAGTCAATGAAATACAGATAGACATTCCTCTGGTACTCCCTGCTTTCAGCCAAGAACCATCTAACATAGGCTATAATATTCCTAGTGCCACGTCCTCTTCTAAATCCAGCCTGCACATCTGGCAGTTCTCATTTGATGTGCTGTTCCAGTAATTTCTGGATAATTTTTTGCAGGATCTTGCTTACATTTTATGTTAATGATATTTGTTGATTTCAGTACTCTGTTGGGTCACCTTTTTTTTGGAATAATAATAAATATGGATTTCTTCCAGTCAGTTAGCCAGGTGAGTGTCCTCCAGATTTCTTGGCGTAACTTGGTAACTACATCCAGGGCAGCATCTCTTTGTTGAAATATGTCAATTGGTATGTCGTCAATTCCTGAAGCTTTGATTCTGCCAGTTCCTTCAGCACAGCTTGAACTTCCTCCTTCATCACCACTGGCTACTAATCATATGATGTTTCATAAAATTCTTTTATATTAGACAATTTTTTTCTTTTTTGTATAGTGAGTCTGTATACTTCTTCCATCTTATTTTAATGCTTCCTGGGTAATTTGACATTCTTCCCACAGCATCCTTAAGTATTGCAACTCAAGGTTTGCCTTCGGCTTAACAAATGCTGAGTGAGTTCATCTCTTAATGTTCCAACTTCAGGTCTTTGCAATTTCATTATAATACCTTGCTGAGCTCTTTAACATTTGCTATCTTACCTTTTATTTGGCTTCGTGGCACTCTATTGCCATATTCAGAGTCTCTTCTGACATCCACTTTGGCCTTTTCTTCTTCCTCCATATTTGTAATGACCTTTTGCAGTCTTCCTGAATTATATTCTTTATACCATCCCACAGCTCCACTGATCTTTGCTCATTAGTATTCAAAGTCTCAAACCTGTTCCTGAGATTGTCTTTAAATTCAGGGGGAATAGACTCAAGATCAAACTTTAGTTCTTATGGATTTGACTTGATTTTCTTTAGCTTTAGTTTGAACTTGCATATAAGTACTTGAAATATAAGATGGACACATGATAGATACATTTAAAGTAATAATAAAAAAAAAGGACTAATATAGGCACTCTGGTGACGTCATGCTTAAGGAGTTGTGCTGCCAAACCAAAGCGTGGTGGTTTGAATCCACCTGCCTCTCCACAGGAAAAAATGTTCAATCAATCTCTTCCTATGTGATTTAAACCTCTATGAACTCACTGGTAAATCAGTTGAGACATTCTATAAACTCCTCGATTCTAACTAGATTGTTATATACATTACCTTTCAACCAAAAACATTTTTTTGAAATGTACTCTAAAGTACCTTTCCAAGATAGTCTAATATAGGTTTGTGGGGTTTTTTGGTTTTGTTTTGTTTTTTCCTTTGTTTGTTTGTTTGTTTTTCTTTTTTTCAGTATGGTCATCTCTGGTGGCCTACTGGAAAGAAGCTGCACTGCAATCTCAAAGGCACCACCTGGTCTGTGGGAGAAGGATAGAAAATCTCCTCCTGTGCAATTAACTGCCTCTGAAAACCCACTAGAGGGTCAGCTATGGGTCAATTCCAAGTCAGTGGTACTCGACAACAACAACATGGTCAGATATGATTTACATGTATTGAGTTCTACTTAAGACGGCACTATGTGGATAATGAAAATTGCAATTTTTATTTGTGAGCAGTGTTTCATTTTGCAAGAAAGAGGTTTTTTTTTTTTTCATTTGCAAGGTTATTTAATCCTTTATAACCTTATTTGCTTATCTATCTATTTGTTTATCAAATACAAGGAGAATGTATTAAGTGCTCCAAACAGTGATTATGCTTTTTTCTATTCTTTCTTGTTTTGGGTTTTTTTCCCCCTCAGATTAGATCCTACACCACCATCCCACCCCCGCCCCCCCGATCAACTCCTTCACCCAATCTGGACTGTCACAAAGACAGAAGGCACAGGGAATTTTTCTTTTGCATTCTACTACAAACTAAAGAGATTTGCTTTTAATATATCAAAGCTATATAGTTATGTAGTCACCACTGTGTAAAAAGATTATAGCCTTTTGGTGGATAAACTTCTGTTTTATTTTGTCTAGTTTAAAGCTCCCCCCTTATAATTTATTTCATCTTATTTTAACTCTACCATAGATACTTTTTTATCTTATCTTTTACTTGGCTTATCTTTCTCCAAAGCTTTATTTTTAAGACCTTTAAATAGCTTCGCATAATCATTTTTTAAAACTTATTCTACTTGGCCTTTGAATTTCAGCATTTGTATCTTTCTTTAGTCATTTTGTTGATTCTTCCCTGTTTTATTTCCTGTTTTATCCAGATGGGGTGTCTGGCCCTTTTCTCCAGCTTTCTTAATATCATTCAGACACTTTTATTGTTATAAAAATACATATATCTATCATGCAGTGTTTAGTATATGTACAATTTAGTGATGTCAGTTATATCTATCGTGTTGTAGAACCATCACTAGTAATCATTGACAAACTTTCATCTTAATGAACAAAAACTCAATACTTTCCAAATGGTGAGTCTTCATTTTCCAGTCCCTTCAGCTCTTTTTAACCACCAGTATACACGTTTCTCACTCATCACCATGGTTGAGTTCTAACAATCAGGTAATTCTGCAAAAATAGATACCGTATAAAATGAAAGATTACCACACTAGATGACAAAATGAGAGATAATGTCATCAAGCACAGCTGATAGTGCATATTCAATTAGCACATAACTGTGAAACCACTAAAAATCATCACAGGCAAAGTAAATATATAAGCTTAACCAACATAGACAGCACACTTCACCTATGTATACCATGAACAAATAAAATAGGTGGATGTGTTTTTATACTATTGTTGTTTGTATGAACTGTCAGAAATTATATACTCCATACTTGTCAATTTGAGGACTAAGGTGTGCCTGATTTAGGCCATAGTCTTTTCAGTCTCTTGCTGTGAATCTGCAATCTGGATAATGGATAAGGACGACAGGAGAATCGATGCCTTTGAGTTGGGGTGTTGGAGAAGAATACTGAATATCCCGTGGACTGCCACAAGGACAAACATATATGTGTTAGAGAAATGGCACCCAGAATGCTCCCTGGGGGCAATGGTGATAAAGCTTTTACTCACATGCTTTGGACATGTTAGTGTTGTTGTTGTGTACCATCAACTTGGAACTGACCCATAGCTGACCTGCCAATGGGTTTTCAGTGGCAGTTAGTTTTACACTGCAAGATATTGACCATCTTTCCCCTGTGAAGGAACTGATAGATTTGAACAGTGTGCCTTTGGGATTACAGCACAACTTTTTACCACTAGGCCACCGAATTCTATAGAGGGATATCAAGCTTGGAATGGAGGAGAGTTGGTGAAAGCGAGGAGCCTCAACCAGATGGATTGACACAATGACTGGAGCAGTGGACCTGAGTGTTTCAGAGAATGTGAGGATAGCACAGGATAGGACAGGATTCAGATCTATTGTTCATAGGGTTAGTATGAGTCATATTCAACTCAACACCATTTATCATCAACAGCAACAACTTCAAACTGCATCTTACTTGGATACACAATCAATACCTTTGGTGTGGGCAATCACGAAAATAGGAGATGTATTGCACTGGCCTCTCCAAATTATTAAAGAGTAATGATGTCGTTTTGAGGACTAAGGTGTGTCTGATTCAGGCCATGGTCTCTCCAGTCACTTGCTATGCATCTGAGAGCTGTACAACGCATAAGAATGATGAAAGGAGAATTGACGCCTTTGAGCTGTGGTATTGCTGAAAAGCACTGAACATCCCATGGACTGCCAAAAAGAAGAACAAATATGTCTTGAAGAAAGTGCAGCCAGAATACTCTTTGAAGGCTAATATGGTGAGGCCTCACATACTTTTGGCATACTGCTAGGAGTGGTTGTTCCTTCGAGAAGGATATAATGCTCAGAGAGAGGGAGGGTCAGTGAACGAGAAGAAGATCCTCAAACAGGTAGATTGACACAATGATTGTTGTAATAGGCTCTAGCCTGTCAGGAAGTGTGAGGTTGGCAAAGGACAAGACAGGGTTCAGGTCCGTTGTTCCTAGGATTGCTATGGGTTGTAATCAACATGACAGTACCTAATAACAGCAACAACAGCAATATAACTGAGGAGTATGAACATTGTTCTGTATACATTTCTTTGTTACAGATTTTTTTAAAAAGTTGTCAGGAAGAGGCCCTTGGTGACAGGGAGAACGTGCTCCTGGGCGGAAGGGAAGACTGGAAGTGGCGCACAGGGGAAAGTCACCTCAGATAATAACGAAGAGGCATCTTTCAGGTACACAGAAAAACCGGTGGGACAACGTGCTCCTGGGTGGAAGGGAAGCCGGGAAGCTGCGCACCGGGCCAGAAAGGAAAACATAATCTAAACAGGAGTTCTACAGGACACGTCACCATCCCTTGGAGACAGTACAACTAAACTTAAGATACACTGGTCAAAAGGAAAAAAATGTCAGCAGTCCACGTGTTCGGAATCACAGAACCCAAGAAAGCTTAAGATACAAGCTGTCAGATCATGGGTTGGACAATGGAAGATATTTTCTGAAGGGACTTGGCAGATGTGAAGGGTTATCCTGGTGGAGGGTGGAGCTGGGAAGTAAGTGGGTCAAGGCACTGGGCTAAGGGTGGGGTCAACACT
>NW_006402749.1:0-1173 GCF_000299155.1 Elephantulus edwardii
ACAATTATGTCAATTTGAAGACTAAGGTGAACTTGATTAAGTCCCTGATCTTTTCAATTACTTGCTATGAATCTGAGAGCTGGACAATGAAAAATGATGACAGAAGAAAAAGTGTGGTGTTGGAGAAGAGTGCTGAATATTCCATGGAATGCCAAAAAAAAAACCCAAACAGATACTTCTTGGAAAAGGTACAACCAGAATGTTCCTTGGAAGCCAAGGACGGTGAAACTTTGTCTCTCATATTTTTGCCATGTTGATAATATAAGCTATTCTTTGAAAGTGATATTATGCTTAGAAAGGTAGAGGGTCAAGGAAAGGGAAAAAGATCCCCAGTGAGGTGGATTTGACACAGTGAGTGCAGCAATGGGCTCAAGTGTATCAGAGATGATGAGGGTGGCCCAGGATAGGACAGGATTCAGTCTGTTGTTGACAGAGTTGTTATGGATCGTACTTGATTCAACAGCATGGAACAACTTCTACAAAAAGTACTCATTGGAATGAATAGGACGTGGGCGTGTTTCCCCTAAAACATCTGTCTTGGAGTTTTCTGACCTAAGATCAGACAAGTTTCATGATATCTGGCTCTGGCTACCCTTTCCCAGTCTTACACCAAATTTTCATGTGTAGATTTTTGATATATGAATTATGTTTGATTAATTTTTCTATTCTTACAAAACGTATTATACTTGAGTAAACTGCAATCACTTAAGACAGGGTTTTGTTTTGTTTTCTGTGGCTTGCTTGTTAGTTTTGCTTTAGTGTTGTTGCTTTATTTTTATGTTTGAAAATCCATTATTATAGTTTAAAACTATGATTTCTGTGTTGTTTTTTAACTCCTAAGTAACAACTGTCTATAAATGATATGGACTTGGACATAATAGTTATTTATATTTTGTGGCATTGTTGTTGTTGTTGTTGTTGTTATGTGCTGTCGAGTCACTTGCGACTCATAGCGACAACAACCCTAAACTCTGCTCTGTCCTGTGCCAATCACACTGCCTTCGACACACTCATCCCGATTGCCTCAGTCGCTGATTCAATACACCTTCTAGAGGGTCTTCCCCTCCTGCGCTGTCCCTTCACCCTCCCAAACATGATGTCCCTCTCCAAGGACCTGCCCCTCCTTACAACATGTCCAAAGTATGCCAGACAAAGCCCCAGAATCCTTGCCTC
>NW_006402749.1:5077-5474 GCF_000299155.1 Elephantulus edwardii
CTATGCAGAACATTTGTTGCAAAAGGTATAAACTCTTTGACATTTCTGTTACTTCAGACATCATCAGCTCTCTGTACTTTCTATTATAATACTTTGTATTATCTTCTCGAGCTGCCCTTTAACATGTTCTGGTCAGCTCTTCTGCTTCAGAATAATTTCCCTTTGCTTTAGCTTCTAACACTATAGCACAATTTTCAGAATTTCTCCTGAGATACATTTCGGATTGAGGCTCAATGTCAAGAAGACAAAGATTCTCACTACTGGATCAATTGGCAGCATCAGGATGGATGGTGAAGAAATTGAGATTGTTAACAACTTTGGTTTGTTTGGCTCCACGGTCAACACTCTTGGTACCAGTAGCCAGGAAATCAAAAGATGTATTGCCATGGGAAAGTCT
>NW_006402749.1:6329-7126 GCF_000299155.1 Elephantulus edwardii
TTAGAAATGGTTTTTATCATTTATAGTAAGGTCTTTTAGTTGAAGAAATCTGGAGATTAAAAAAATAAAAACACTTTAAAAATGTAGAAAATCTACTGCAGAGACCTCTCCAAAGTAATGAAGAGAAAATATGTCAGGTTACAGACTAAGGTGTGCCTAATCTAGGCCATAGTCTTTGCAATTACTTGCTATACATCAGAAATCTGGACAATGACTAGGCAGGATAGAAGAAGAATTGATGCCTTTGAGCTGTCATGTTGGAGAACAGTGTTGGATAGAGCATGGACTGCTAGGAGAACAAACAGGTTGGGCCTAGAGAGGGTGAGACCAGTCTGCTCCTTGGAAGCAAGGATTCTGAGACTCTGCCTGCCATATTATGGTCATGTTGCAAGGAGGGGCCAGTCCTTGGAGTGGGGCATCATGCTTGGGAGGGTGGAGGGACAGAGCAAGAGAGGAAGATTCTCAATGAGATGGAGTGATTCTGTGACTAGGGTAATGAGGGTGTGTGTCAGAGACAATAAATAAGTTTGGCGCAGAAGAGAGCTGAGTTTAGGGCTGTTGTACATAGGGTCTCTGTGAATCGCAGGTGACTTGACAGCACATAAGAACAACAACAACAACAAAAACATCATGTAAAATTGGGTTCCTGTCATTTTCATTTTTCCCCTCAGTGAAAGAGCTAAAGACATGTAAAATGGTGTCCTATGCAGAACATTTGTTGCAAAAGGTATAAACTCTTTGACATTTCTGTTACTTCAGACATCATCAGCTCTCTGTACTTTCTATTATAATACTTT
>NW_006402750.1:0-1111 GCF_000299155.1 Elephantulus edwardii
TGTATTTCAGTTCTAATTTATTTGGGTTATATTCCTGGTAGTGTAGTAGCTGGATCCTATAGAATTTCTATGTTCAGCTTTCTGAGAAAATGCCAAATTGCATTATAGAATGGTTCTATCATTTTACAATCTCACCAACAGTGTGTAAAAGTTCCAATCCACATCCTCTCCAATATTTATTTGCTGTGTTGTCAACATTTACTACTACTGCTGGTGTGAGATGGTATCTCATTATTTCTTTTATTTGCACCTCGCTGATTGCTAGTGATTTTGAACATTTCTAAATGTGACACTTCACCAAACAAAACATTCAGATGGCAAACAAACATATGAAGAAATGTTCAAAATCTCTAGCTATCAGAGAGATGTACATAAAAACAACTATGAGATATCATCTCACACCAGTAACAATAGCAAAGTTCAACAGAGCAGCAAACAACAAATGCTGGGGAGACTGTGGAAAGATTGGAACCTCTACTAATGGCTGGCAGGAGTGTAAAATGGTGCAACCACTTATAAGGTCGCCAAGTAAGGACAGAACCCAGTTTAGACTAAGAAAGAAAGTTTATTGAGGAGAAGCTACTAGGATGACTAGAAGTTAGAGTGGAGTTGTATCTTGTCTTGCAAGGAAGTTGGGAAGGATGGATGTAGGCATCTGCCTCTTATAATATAAGGGAGCAAGTTAGGGGTCATAGATAGTTATTCTTGGGAAAGGGAGGAGGAATAGTTTTGCAGTCTTAACATAGATAAACAGAGTTGCAGCTGTTGCTTTCATAATTTCCGTAGTGGCTCCTTGGCCTTAATATTACTATGGAAGGCAGGATGCTGCTTTCTCGAAAAGTCAGAAATAAAAATACCATTTTGTGTGAATATACCAAAGCTTCTCTATCCATTTGTTTGTTGGTGGTCACTTGGGTTTTTTCCAACTCTTTGCTATTGTGAACAAAGCCATGATAAACAAGGGTGTGCATATATCTGCTTGGGTGGCGGTCATGGTTTCTTTAGGGAAAATTCCCAGTAGTGGAATTGCTGGGTCAAATGGCATTTCTATTTGAAACTTTTTGAGAAAGCATCATACAGCCTTCTATAGTTAGTACACCATTTTAACTGC
>NW_006402750.1:4066-4741 GCF_000299155.1 Elephantulus edwardii
GAGTCTTTTCTGGTAGTTCTATCTTTTCTTGAGAGGGGTGTATTGAAGTCTCCAAGTACTATAGTAGTGTTGTCTATTTCCTTTTTTAATTTTGTTAATGTTTGTTTTATCTATTTTGGTCTTTCATTTGGTGCATAGATACTTATTATTTTTATGTCCTCTTGTTCTAGTGACCATTTAAACATTATGTCGTGATCTTCCTTGTTCATTGTGATGGTTTTTGTATTGAAATGTATTTTATTGGAAATTAATATCACTACTCCTGCGGTTTTTCTGGTTGCCACTTGTTTGGTACATCCCCCCCCCCATCCTTTAATTTTTAGTCTTTCCTTATCTTCATTTTTCAGGTGTGTCTCTTGTAGACAGCATATTGATGGATTTTGTTTTTTTAATCCAATCTGATACTCTTCTTCTCTTCAGTGGTGTATTCAAACCATTTAAATTCAGTGTGCTTATTGAAAGGCGAGGTTTTATCACTATCATTTTGTTGAGTTCTTTTTGGTGTTGTTGCTAGTTACTTTGGTCTGTGCTGCTTTCTATGACACCTCTAGAAGAAGGACATCTCTCAGTGTTTCCTGCAATGCTGGTCTTGATTTTACAAAGTCCCTTAGGTTCTGTTTTTCTGGGAATATCTTGATCTCTCCTTTATATTTGATGGATAATTTTGCTGGTACA
>NW_006402751.1:0-4701 GCF_000299155.1 Elephantulus edwardii
CTTGTAGACAACATATTGATGGATTTTGTTTTTTTATCCAATCTGCTACTCTCTTTCTCTTCAGTGGTGCGTTTAGACCATTCACGTTCAGTGTGACTATTGAAAGGTTAGGTTTTATTGTTATCATTGTGTTGAAGAGATAGGAATTTTGAACACTTCTTCATGTATTTGCTGGCCATCTGAATGTCTTCTTTGGTGCCATGTCTATTCATATCCTGTGCCCATTTTTCAATTGAGTTGTTTACCTTTATCTTGTTGTGGTGCTTGATTATTTTATAAATTCTAGATGTAAGTCCCTTATCTGACATGTCCTTGTTGTTGTTATGTACCGTCAAGTCGCTTGCAACTTATAGCAACCCTATGTACAAGAGCCCTACATGCTGCTCTATCCTGTGCCAACCTTGCTGTCTCTAACACACTCACTCCCACCACCCCTATCACAAAATCAATCCATCTCATCGAGGGTCTTCCTCTCCTGTGCTGTCCCTTTCTCCCAAACATAATGTCCTTCTCCAAGGACCAGTCCTTCCTTGCAACATGCCCTAAGTATGTCAGACGAAGCTTCGGAATCCTTGACTCCAAGGAGCATTCTGGCTTCAGCCTCTCCAGGACAAACCTGTTTGTTCTCCTAGCAGTCCACGGTATATTCAACACTCTTCTCCAGCACCACAGTTCAAAGGCATCAATTGTCTTTCTATCATCCCTATTCACTGTCCAACTCTCCAATGCTTAGCATGTAATTGCAAAGACTATAGCCTGGATCAGGTGCACCTTAGTCTACAGCCTGACGTCGTTGCTCTTCAATACTCTTGAGATGTTCCTCACAGCTGGCTTTCCCAATGCAAATCGTCTCTTGATTTCCTGGCTGCTGTTACCAAGAGTGTTGACTGTGGAGCCGAGTAAACTAAAGCTTAACTGTCTCAATCTCTTTACCATCCATACTGATGCCGCCAACTGGCCCAGTGGTGAGAATCTTTGTTTTCTTGATGTTGAGCTTCAATCTGTATTGAAGACTACAGTCCCTTGACCTTTTGCAGCAAGTGCTTCAGTTTCAAGGTCCTCCTCAGTTTCAGCAAAAAAGGTTTTGACATGTCATTACCAAATATTTTTTCCTAGTCTGTGGCTTACCTTTTTTTAACCCTGTTGGAGAAGTTTTGGGATGTGGACAGGGATTTGATTCTTAGAAGGTCCCATTCATCTATTTTATCTTCTCCTGGTTGTAGATTTTCCAGGATGCTTGGAAGACTGTTTATGATGTGGATTAGGACTACTAGAGTTCTTTCAAGTTTTTCTTTAATGACGTTTATAATCTTTGGTTTTATGCTAGGTCCATGATCCACTTTGAGGTGGTTTTTGTGTATGGAGTGAGGTGTGGATCTTGCTTGAGTTTTCTGCAGATAATTTTCCAATTTTGCTAACACCATTTGTTAAAAAGGCTGTCATTTCTCAACTTAACTGATTTCATCTCCTTGTCAAAATCAGTTGACCATAGGTAGATGGGCTGACTTTTGGGTTCTCAATTCTATTCCATTATAAACCTGTCATTGTACCAGTACCATGCTGTCTTTACCACTCTGGCAGTGTAGTAGAATTTGAAATTAGGGAGTGAGATGCCTCGTACATCTTCTTAAGGAGTGCTTTGCTTATTTGGGGCCTCTTTCCACTCCAAATGAAATTGGAGATTGCCTTTTACAGCTCATTGAAGAACGGGATTGATATTTGTATTGACATTACATTGAACATGTAAATTGCCTTTGGTAATTTTAATTTGGTAATTAAATTGGTAGTATTGCCATTTTCACAATATTGATTCTCTCTATCCATGAGCAAGGAATACTCTTCCATTTCTTCAGGTCTTTTTTTTTTGTTTCTTGTAATATTTTGCAATTTTTCTTTGAATAGATCCTTTGTACTTCTGGTTAGGTTTATTACCAATTATTTAACCTTGTGATTAGCTATTGTGAATGGTATTGTTTTTCTTAGCTTCAGCTCTGTATTCTCTTTGTCACTGTAGAGAAAATCTAACTGATTTTTGTATGTTGATCTTGAATCCTGCCATTTTGCTGAAATGATCAACTATGCCCAGTAGTTTTCTTGCTGAGTCTATAGGGTTTTCTAAATATACTATCATATAATCTGCATAGAGAAATAATTTTACCTTCCTTTTGCCAATTTGGGTACCTTTTATTTCCTTCTCTTATCTTATTGCTATCACCAAGACTTCCAAAACAATATTGAATAAGAGGTGATAGTGGGAATCCTTGCCTAGTTCCTGTTCTTAAAGGGAATTCCTATAATCTCTCTCCATTGAGAACAATGTTGGCTTTTGGGTTTGCATATAAACTTCTTACTATATTAAAGAAATTCGCCTCTAATCCTACTTTGTTGAGTATTTTAATCAGGAAAGGGTGTTGGATTTTGTCAAAGGCCTTTTCTGCATCAGTTGATAGGATCATGTGGTTCTTGTTCTTTGTATGATGAATTACATTAATTGTTTTTCTTATGTTGAACCATCTTTTCATACCTATCAAGAATCCCACTTGGTCATGGTGAATTATTATTTTTTTTTAATTTATCGTTGGATTCTATTGGCCAGGATTTGATTCAGGATATTTGCATCTATGCTCATAAGAGATATTGGCCTATAGTTTTCTATTTTGGTGGTGTCCTTTCCTGGGTTCCCAACTTTTGTATTCCAATCACCCATTATTATCAATTTAACTTGATTGCATGTTTGACTGATTTTTGACTGCAGAAGTTGGAATAAATCTTCTATTTCCTCCTCTTTGTCTCTAGCTGTTAGTGCATATATTTGAATGACGGTGTTATTCACTGGACTTTTTGTATGTGTATGGATATTATCCTGTTGCTCACCACATTGTATTTCATGATGGATCTAGAAATGCCTTTTTTAATTATGAAAGCAACCTGATTTTTCCTCATCTTTTCATCCCTGGTATAGTAGATCATATGATCATCTGATTCAAAATGTCCCATGCCAAGCCATCTCATTTCGCCAATACCTAGTATGTCAGTATTTATGTGTTCCATTTCTTTTTTAACAATGTCCAATTTTCCTACATTTATGCCTCTCATGTTACACTTTCCAATCACTAGTGTCTGCTTACAGATGTTCCTCCTTTGTGTTTCCATATCTGAGATCTCAACCTCAATTGTCATGTCTGCTAGTCTAAGTGTGCTCTATTGTTCATAGGGAATTGCATGCTATGCGTCAGAAAGCTGAACAGTGACTAGGGGTGATAGAAAGAGAATTGATGCCTTTGAGCTGTGGTGCTGGAGAAAAGTGTTGAATATACCATGTACTGCTAGGAGAACAAACAGGTTCATCCTAGAGAGGGTGAAACCAGGCTGCTCCTTGGAGACAAAAGGATTCTGAAGCTTTGTCTGATATCCTCTGGGCATGTTGCAAGGAAGGATCAGTCCTTAAAGAGGAACATCATTTTTGGGAGGGTGGAGGGACAGCACAGGAGAGGAAGACCCTCAATGAGATGGATCTATTCAGTGATTGGGGTAATGAGAACAAGTTTGTTGGAGACACTGAGGTCAACACAGGATAGAGCAGGGTTTATGGCTCTCGTACATAGGGTCACTATTAATCGCAAGTGACTTGACAGCACATAACAAGTCTAATAATCTAAGGAGGGAGGTTTAATAAGTAGTGTATTAGCTTCAGTCAGATAACAAAGTTTTCTTCACTTAGACAAGTCATTGCTCTTGCCTGACATGCTTACGAAGTCTAATGATGCAAACAGATCACTGTTTTTTAAAGATTTTTTATATTAGTTTGCACACAAAATTAATATACTTTGTGTTTCATACTATGCCTCATTCACACTGTGTTTCATACAATTAACAAATCATTTTTTAAGAAATATTGTTACTGTGATTTTTATTGTGAACGTTTACAGAAAACTTGGATTTCCATTCGCTCGTTGTTGCACATTTCCCTCCCTACCCCTACCCACCAGTTCCCTTTATATTTTTTTTATAAAAATAATCATTCATTGTTGCATCATTTTCTCCCTTCTCCTGCCCTAGACTATTTTGCTATGCACCTCTTATTCTGGACTGCCGTCATGCAAATAATGTCTAATCATGTATTCCTTTAAAACAGTTCTTTCCTTAATCTGTTTCAATGAAGTATTCATTATTTATCCCCTCTTTTTTAGTTTACCCTCAACCTCCATGTCACTCCTGTTTTTAACAGTGGTGTTATGCAATATTTTTCCTTTTGGGACTGACATATTTCACTCAGTATAATGTCATATAGGTTCACTGATGTTGCATAATATGTTATGAGTTCTTTGGTTTTCAGTTCTGCATAGTATTCCCCTGTGTGAATTTACCACAACTTATCTTTACATTTGGTTTTTTGATAGGCACTAGGGTTGCTTTCATCACTTTGCTATTGTGAACAATAGAGCAATAAACATAGGTATGTGTATATCTGTTTGGTGGCAGATCTGGTTTCCTTAGGGTATGTTCCAGGTTGTGGAATTTTTGGATTAAATGATATTTCTAGTTTCAACTTTTTGAGAAAGTGTCATACTTCCTTCCATAGTGGCTGCATCATTTTACGCTTCCCCCAACAGTGGAATAAGGGTTCCAATTTCTCCACAACCTCCCAGCATTTGTTGTTTGTTGCTCTGTTGAATTTTGCTATTCTTTTAAAAATTTTTT
>NW_006402752.1:0-874 GCF_000299155.1 Elephantulus edwardii
AGGGTGTACACCAGAGCTGTAACCTGTCTCCTTTTCAATCTTTATTCAGAACAGGTTATCCAGGAGGTTGGGCTCTATGAGGAGAAATGTGGTATTAGGCTTGCAGGAAGAATCATCAACAATCTGCGTTATGCAGATGACACAACCCTACTTGCTGAAACTGAGGAGAACCTGAAGTGCTTGCTGCAGAGGGACTGCAAGGACTGCAGCCTGCAATATGGATTGAGGCTCAATATCAAGAAGACGAAGGTTCTCACCACAGGACCAATAGGAAACATCATGATGGATGGTGAAGAGATTGAGATTGCTCATGCGTTTAGTTTGCTTTCTTCCTCAGTCAACTCTCTTGGCACCAGCAACCAGGAAATTAAAAGACGTATAGCGATGTCAAAGTCTGTGGTTAGAGACCTCTCTAAAGTGCTGAAGTGCAAAGATGTCAGTCTGGAGTCTAAGGTGCCTTTGATAGATGCCATGGTATTTGCTATGCATCCGAGAGTTGGACAATGACTAAGGATGATAAAAAGAGAACTGATGCCTTTGAGCTGTGATGTTGAAGAAGAATATTGACTATACCATGAACTGCTAGGAGAACAAACAGGTTTGTCCTAGAGAGGGTGAAGCCTCGCTGCTCCTTGGAGGCAAGGATTCTGAAGCTTCGTCTGACATACTTTGTACATGTTGCAAGGAAGAACCAGTTCTTGGAGAGGGACATCACGCTTGGGAGGGTGAAGGGACAGTGCAGGAGAGGAAGACCCTCAATGAGATGGATTGATTCTGTGACTGGGGTAATGGGAGATGGGAGTAGGTGTGTTCAAGATGGTGAGATTGGCACAGGAAAGGGCAGTATTTAGGGCTGCAACAAGAAGAAAACAAC
>NW_006402752.1:3919-5356 GCF_000299155.1 Elephantulus edwardii
AAATCACTTTGCTCCTTGGAGGCCCTGTCTCACATAGTTTTTTTGGTTTTGGGGTTTCTTTTTTTAATCTCCAGCTCTCATAGTTTTGGCATTTTGCCAGGAAAGACCAATCCTTGGAAAAGGACATAATGCTTGGGAGGGTAAAGGATCAATACAGAAAGAGGAAGATCCCTGATAAAATGGATTACACAGTGACTGTGACAGTGGGTCTGGTGTATCAGGATAGGGCAAGGTTCAGAGCCTTTATTTATAGGGTTATTATGACTGAGTCATAGTTCACTCTATGGCACTTAACACCTGCAGAGAATTTAATTTTCCATATATATCAACTTTTCCTATGCTTTGCCAGCTTAGACTTCAAGGAAACATCTTAAGGCACAGTTCTGAATTTTATTTTTTTTTCCTTTCTCTTGTGTTTCAAATCAATTAAAAAATATTCAAAAAATGAGAAAAGTAATATATTAAATCACATTAAAATCACCTGAGTCCAGATTATGACTGATAGAGATGGTTAAAAATAGTTTTTCCTATAACAGAGTCCATTACTTGCCTCAAGATTACTTAAAATCAGTTTAAATTTACATTTTTTTCTTACTGAACTCATCAAAATGCACTCATAATATACATTTGTTCATATATTCCTTACCACATAGATTGCATTTCTACTACACAGTTTTAAAATGTACAACATTATGTAATCTAAACTTAATGGAGTCTACAACGTATTTTCACTAATTTATATATGAATTGTTCCAGCCTTTGCTTTTTTGCTTTAAATTGTCTCCAGGAAATATGTGACTTACTGTAGCTTCAGAATTAAAATAAAAGCAATTTTTTTAGAGTCTCAAAAGTCATATACAACTCAAATTCTTACAAATTCAGAAAAATAACGAGTTCTATCTGTCCTTTAAAAAGTTTACACAGCTTGTCTTATACTAGAAATCTATATATAATTTGATAAGACATTCTTGGTTTAATTAAAGTATTTTCTCTCTAGATAAGGTTTATTAAACTCCACAACATTAAATATATTGATTTCTCTTTAGCACAATTAAGGATTTTTGTTGTTGTTAAGTGCTGTCAAGTCATAGACGACTCATAGCAACCCTATGAATGAAATACCTGAACACTTGTATAACTTTGGTCATTTCTTCATGTTCATAGAGTTTCCAGAGGCAAGCCATTTCGGAAGTAGATGCCACTCCTGCTTCCAATCTTGTTTTGATTGGGAAGCTCCACCAAACTGTCACAGTGTTTAGCATCACAGCAACCACGGGTTATCTCTAAACAGCAATGCACAGAGAAGTGCTATAACACTTAGAAAAACGTTTGAAAAAAAACCAATTTAATTGGTTTTTAAAGAGTCAGCCGTATCACATCGCCTCACTCCTCTTAGAGAATCAGCATTTCACACTACTGTTCACCAATCCCAGCCAA
>NW_006402753.1:0-4687 GCF_000299155.1 Elephantulus edwardii
TCTAATAACTTATATATGAAGCTTCCATGGCTTCTGTGATTTCAAACACATCAGCTGATGGTAGTTCCTTATGTTGGGATCAGTGTCTCTGAAGCTTAGTCGTAATGTTTTCTGAGCAAAGGTGATGCATCAGGCCATAGTGCTACAAAATTAAAAATTAATAACAAAAGGATAAAAGGCGGAGGCACATATTTGGAAGCTGAACAACATCCTCCTTCAACATGAGTGATTAATAAAAGAAATAAAAAATGAAATTAAAAAGTTTCTTGAAACAAATGACAATGAAAACACAATGTACTGAAACTTCTGGGAAACAGCAAAAGCAGTAATTAGAGGTAAATTTATAGCTGTAAGCAAACACATCTAAAAGGAAAAAAAAAAGAATAATTGATTCTTTAACCCAACACTTCTAACAAGGTGATAAAGAACAGCAAGAAATCACAAAACTTTCTAAAAATTAAATTCTAAAAATTCAGGCAGAAATAAATGAAATAGAAAACAATTGAAACTATCAACAAAACTAGCAGTTGGTTCTTCAGAAAGGCTAATAAGGACACTGGCAACACACTCCACCAACAGAGGCGACACACTCCAGCGATGGGGGTAGTGCCCTCCAGCAACACAGGTGGTGCACTCCTGCAACGTGTGCAGTCTGATGTGAGAAAAGTGCAGCAATGAATGAATGTACCAGTACCACACTGTCTTGACCACCACAGCTGTTTAGTAGGATTTGAGATCAGAAAGTGAAACACCTATCTCTTTTCTCTTTTTTTCAGGAGTGCTTGCTTACAGTGATAGACACATAGATTAATGGAACAGAATTGAGAACCCAGAAATCAACTCATCTACTTATGGCCAACTGGTTTTTGACAAGGATACAAAATCAGTTAAGTGGGGAACTAAAAAGCCTCTTTAACAATTGCTGTTGTCAAAATTGGAAAACCGTCTGTGGAAAACTCAAACAAGACCCACATCCACACCATAAACAGAATCAAACTCAAGCTGGATCAAGGACTTAGGAGTAAAACCAAGGACTATAATCTTTGTCAGAGAAAAGCTTGGAAGAACTCTAGAAGCCCTAATCTACAACATGGGCAGTCTTCCCAAAAGTTTTGGAAAACCAACAATGAGGAGAGAATAAAATAGATGAATGGGGCCTTCTAAGAATCAAATCCCTATGCATATCAAAAAACTTCTCCAACAGTGTAAAAAGGAAAGCCACAGAGGGGGAAAACATTTGGTAATGACATATCTAATAAGAAAATCATATATAAAATTTATATAATACTCCCGCACCTCAATAAGCAAACTATAAACAACCCAGTCGCAAAATGGGCATAGACTATGAATAGACACTTCACCAAAGAAGACATTCAGATGGCAAACAAACACGTGAAGAAATGTTCAAAATCCCTAGCTTTCAGAGAGATGCAAGTAAAAACAGCTGTGAGATATAATCGTATCCTAGTAACAACAGCAAAGTTCAACAGCAACGAACAACACATACTGCTGAGGTTGTGGAGAGTTTGGAACCCTTATTCACTGCTGGTGGGAATGTAAAATGGTCCAACCACAATGGAAGGCTGTCTGGAACGTTCTCTAAAACTTGGAAAAAGTAATATTATTTGACCCAGCAATTCCACTACTAGGAATATACCCTAAAGAAACCAGAGCTGCCACCCAAATATTTATTGCTGCTTTATTCATAATAGCAAAGATACGTAAGTAACCCAAGTACCCATCAATAAATTAATAGAAAAATTATGAAATAGTCATACAATGGAATACTATGCAGCACTGAAAAATAAAGAACTAATAAAATATGTGTAAACAACATAGCTGACTCTGGAGAACATTATGCTTAGTGAAATATCTCAGTCACAAAAGGACAAATACTGCAGAATGCCACTATTATAAAATAGAATTGACATGGAGGTTAGGGAAAACTAAAAAAGGGGATACCTAATGAATGCTGAATTGGAAGAGATGAAGAAAAGGACTGTTTAAAGGAATATATAATTAGAAATTATTTGTATGACAATAGTGCAGAACAAGAGGTGCATAGCCTAATGAGAGAGGGAGAAAATTATGCAATAATGAATAAATATTTTTTCTTAAAGTGACACAGTGGGGGGTAGGGAGGAAAATGTGCAACATAGAAAAAAAGAACTAAGGTGTGCCCAATCTAAGTCATTCTATTTTTCATTGCTTCATAATCATGTAACAGTTAAATAATTAAAAAGGAAAACTAAAGTATCATTTATGCTTTTGAATATTGTGTTCATGAAGAATATTGAATATACTATGGACTTCCAGAAAAATAAAAATATGTTTCTTGGAAGAAATTAAACCACAATGTTCCTTAAAAGGAAAGATGATGAGTTTTGTCTCACATATTTGAGATATATTACCAGGAGAAGCCAGTCCCTGGAAAAGAAAATAATTGGAAGAGAGTCGCCAAAAGAGAGGAAGACCCTCAACAAGATAAAGTAACACAGTCATTGCAGCAGTGATTTAAGCACAGCAGTTACTGTGAGGCTGCACAGGATTGGGTGGAGTTTTACTCTGTTGCACACAACATTTCTTTGAATTGGAGACAATTTGAAGGTATTCTTACCATGATAATTAAATGTTTTATTTGATCCTTTACTTTGGGTTTGTCAATGTGATTTATTTCACTAAATGGGTTATTTGTTTACTTGATGTGCCCAAAATATGAAAAGTGTTTGTGTGACATGGTTTGTTCCTTTTTGTTTCTGCCATTGTCACAGAATATGCCTGAGCTAGTCCTTTGGTCATTGGTAGAGGAAGATGAGAGGAGTAGAGTAGATGTTCCCTGGCTTAGCTTCCTAGTCATACCCAGCCACAGAAGTCAAACCTCATCTGACCTGCAGACATGTGAAGTAAACGAATGTTACGAAGATTTTTTTTAAGTGTGTAGTTTAATATATAGCAATAACCTACTTACAAAGGACTTCAAAATGAAGTGTGGCTCATAGATAAATGGGTCCATTTCTGGGTTCTTAATTCTGTTCCATTGGTCTGTGTGCCTATCATTGCACGAGTAAGTACCATGCTGTTTTGGTGACTACTGCTGTGTAGTAGGTTTTGAGGTCAGGGAGTTCTATGCCTCCCACTTCATTTTGCTTTGCTCATTTGGGGTTTCTTTCATCTCCAAATAAACGTGACAATTTCCCTTTCTTTTTTTCCTCTTTTTTAATTATTAATTTTAATGAAAGTTTACAGAGATTTTAGATTTCCATTCATTCATTGTTGCACTTTTCTCCCTGTCCCCCACCCCTTGCCCAGTTGGCTCTTCTCTTTAAAAAGTAAAGGAAAAATTCTTTCATTGTTAAACAATCCCTCCCCCCAAGTCCACTCCACTATGTAGCCTTCGTGCTGGACTCCTGTCATGACGGTAATACCTAATTATATATCCCTTTTAAACAGTTCTCTCCGTCATTTGTTTCAATGCAGTATATATAATTTATCCCATCTTTCGATAATTTCTCTTTTGATCTCCTTGAAAAATGAATTTGGTATCTGTATTGGGATTAATTTAGTATCTATATTGGGATTGCATAGAATATGTAGATTGCTTCTGGTAGTGTTGTGCCCCAAATCTAGTTTCCCCCCAAGTCACCAAGGAGCCGACACCGATGCAAGGGCGAGAGGGAATTTATTTCAGATTTTAATCCGGGCCTCGCTCAAACCATGCTGATACAGTAGGGAAAATGGTGTGGCCCGATTCTGGGCTGTTCTGCCTATTTAAAGGGAAAAGCCCGTGAAAACAGGGCGATACAGGATTGGCTGATGTTTGGGTGGGGGCTCTTTTCCCCCTTCCCCCAAGGCTTTCAGTTTACTGCTCTAGAGGCTTATACATTTTAAAATGACGTATTGGTTACAAAATGGAGTCCCTCATTCCCCCCTTCTTCTGCACTCTAGCTCAATCATGAGCACTTTCTTCTTCGGTCTCTAAGTGATGGTATTGAGACCGCATAACCATCAACTGGATTGTTCCTATCCTTTCTTTAACTAAGTTAAGTATTCTGTTAATTATACAGGGACTTAGGATTAGGATAAGCATCAGGGCAGTGAGGGGTCCAAGGAGTGGAATAAGCCATTTACCCCAGGATGTTTTCCACCAGTTAAATAAATCATAGGCTTCTGCCTCAGACAGGCACTTTATAACAGATTCTTTTAACTCTCGGACCTTATTTTGGACTATGCCCAATGCATTCACAAAGAAACAACATTCTTCTCCTAGAAGAATGGCACATACCTCCTTTCTCTGCTGTAAGCAAGTCTAGAGCTCGACGGTTTTGTAAGGTCACCCTGGCCAGAGAAGTTATCTGGGTTTGTAAGGCCAGGAGAGAATCTGCTACCTTGTCTATGTCCCGGCTAATGTCCATAGAGAGTTTGTAATAAAAATGGGTGGGTATGCCTAAGCCTCCTGCTCCCAGCTCTATAGCGGTCGCCAGGCTTCCTCCTATGAGCAGAGCTCCAAGTGGGAGAGCTTGCTTTTGGCGCCTTGTGGACAGGGTCATGAAGGTCACAGTGGCAGGGCTAAAAACAGTTAGGGGTGGGGTAAGGAACACTGGCATACAGGGTTGTGTCCAGTTAGCAGGGAGACATCGCATTAAAACAGAGCCATTACAAACAAAGAATATTCAGGGCTTACCACAGA
>NW_006402754.1:0-631 GCF_000299155.1 Elephantulus edwardii
TGGAGAAGCTCAATATCAGCTGTGAAATTCATAAATTAGGCATATAAAAATTATAAAATTTATAAAAATGTTTCAGATAACTGTAAATAAAGATACTTTCTAGAAAAAAAGAGAGAAGATGCAAATCAAAAGCACAATGAGATACCATCTCACTCCAGTAACAGTGGTAAAGTTTAACATGACAATAAGTAATAAATGCTGGAAAGGATGTGGTGAGATAGGAACTCTTTTACATTTTTTGGTGAGATTTCACAATTGTACAACAGCTCTGGAAGGCAGTTTGGCATTTCCTCAAAAAGCTGAACATAGAAATTCCATAGGACACAGCTATCCCATTGTTTGGAATATAACCCAAGAAAATGGGAACTGAGTCTCAAATGGAAACTTGTACACCAATGTTCATAGCAGCATTACTCACCATGTCAAGAACATGGAAACAGCCCAGATGTTATTTTTTTTATATATATAATTTAGTTTCTTTATTTTTCATTTCAATGAACATCTACAGAGATTTTGGAGTTCCATTCATTCATTGTTGCACCCTTCTCCCTGCACAACCCCCTCCCCCTCCCCCCCTTTGCTCCTCTCCCTGAAAAGCAAAAGAAAAACTCCCTCAATGGTACACAATCCT
>NW_006402754.1:1833-2715 GCF_000299155.1 Elephantulus edwardii
TGAATGAAGTTTACAGTCCTTGGTTTTAGTCCTAGGTCCATGATCCACCTTGAGTTGGTTTTTGTATATGGAGTGAGGGGGGGATCTTGTTTAATTCTTCTGCAGATAGTTTTCCAATTAAAAAGCACTTTTATTGATACAAATATTTTTAGGAACCACAGGATCTTAAACCCGTACTGCTTTATGGAAATTTGACTGAGTCCTGCTAGACCCAGGACCCTGCTTGGGCAGGGGCCACAGGGTAGGGGCCACTGAGTAAGAACTGCTGAGTGGGAGACGTACAGCTAGAATTTGATCATGGACCTCAATTGTAAGCACACCTGGGCAGCTAAGGTCTGAGTGAGATCCCTCAAGTGGTTGACCCACCTTGGCGATTATTTCACTCCCCTGCCTGCCCCACCCCATTTGGCTCCACACTTGTGCCTACACGACCAGTCAATCAACCTGCCTTTAAGCCAGAGCACCTGGATCTGACTTATCTACAAAAGACTGCTCTCATGGGCTGTGAACTGATCTTTCCCTTCAGTCAGAAATTCAGAGAAATTATCTACAGGTCAAGAATCTATCAATGTCTTGAAGAAAGCAAGCTACCCTACACACTACACAAATGCAAAACAAGATGTTACCACCAAAGAGTGACACAGTAGCAATGGATTTCCTAAGGCGAGAAAGTCTGATGGAACTTTCTGACACCGAATTTAAAAGAACAATGACTGAATGTTTTCAATGGATGAAAGACAAACTTGAAGAACTAAAGGATACTACAAGCAAAAACCAGGAGGAGCTAAAAAAAAAAAAAAACAGGACAATGCAGATAAAATAAACGAAGCACTAGAGGCACTGGAAAAACAATAAACCATGATCCAAAATATGAGGTCCAAT
>NW_006402754.1:5030-5520 GCF_000299155.1 Elephantulus edwardii
GAAACAGCCAAAGCAGTAACCAGAGGTCAATTTATAGCAATAAGCAAACACATCAAAAGGCAAGAAAAACAGACCATTGACACTCTAAAACAAACATCTCCAGCAAGTTGAAAAAGAATAGCAAGCAAACACAACACCCTCTAAAAAAAACCTGAAATTATAAAAATTAGAGATGAAATAGAAAACAGAAAAACAATTGAAACTATAAACAAAACTAGGAGTTGGTTTTTTGAAAAGGTCAATAAAATTGACAAACCAATAGCAAAACTAACAAAAGCAAAGAAGGAAAAGACACGAATAATACGAGTAAGGGATAAGATGAGCAACATCACAACAGAACCAACAAAAATAAAAAGGCTAATATTGGATTATTATGAAACATTGTACTCAAAAACATATGAAAATCTAGAGGACATGGACAAATACTTAGAAATGCACAACCTACCTAAACTGACACCAACCGAAACTGAACACCTGAACAGACCCATTA
>NW_006402755.1:0-1271 GCF_000299155.1 Elephantulus edwardii
CCAATTGGTCCAGTGGTGAGAATCTTTGTCTTCTTGACATTGAGCCTCAGTCCATACTGAAGGCTGCAGTCCTTGACCCTCTGCGGCAAGTGCATGAGGCCCTCCTCAGTTTCAGCAAGCAAGGTTGTGTCATCTGCATAATGCAGATTGTTAATAGATCTTCTACCAATCCTTATGCCACAATTCTCCTCATAGAGCCCAGCCTCCCGGATAATCTGCTCTGCATACAGGCTGAAAAGGTATGGAGACAGGACACATCCCCGGCGTACACCCTTCCCAATTTAAGATTTGATAAAAGTAGGCGATTTTGCCTTTCTATGAAGATGGCGCCAAAAGCGAAGAAGGAGCCCCTGCCCCTCCCAAAAGTGAAGCCAAAGCAGAAGCATTAAAGGCCAAGAAGGCAGTCCTGAAGGGCATCCACAGACAAAACAAAAAAAGAAGATCCGCACGTCACCCACCTTTCAGTGGCCTAAGACACTGAGACTTGTAAGGCAGCCCAAATACCCCTGGAAGAGCACCCCCAGGAGAAACAAACTCCACCACTATGCCATCATCAAATTTTCCCTGACAAATGAGTCAGCCATGAAGAAAATAGAAGATAACAACACACTTGTGTTCATTGCAGATGTCCTCACAACATGCACCAAATTAAACAAGCTGTAAAGAAGCTCTATAACATTGATGTGGCTAAGGTCAACACTTTGACTAGGCCTGATGGAGAGAAGAAGGCCTGTGTTCGACTTGTTTCTGACTATGATGGGGTCATCTAAACTGAGTCCAATTAGCTAATTCTAAATACAAATTAACCTCACCAAAAAAAAAAAAATAAAGAAACGCTAGGTGATTTATGAAAGATATTTTAGAAAAATATAAATACACATGCACACACACACAAACTGTGATGGCATATTATGATATAATATGCTAACTTATTAAATAAGACTGCTAACCTCAAAGACAAATATTCAAATCCACTAATCATGTGAGAAGGAAGGACATCTCTTTTTGTAAAGAATTATAGCCCCAGACACAAACATAGGGTCACCTGAAGTTGGAATTGATGCCACAGCTGTAGATTTGAGGTTTTTCTATATGTGCACACAACACACACACACACACACACGTATATATGTGTTGTTGTTGCTGTTATGTGCCGTCGAGTCACCTACGACTCATAGCGACCCTATGTACAACAGCCCTCAACTCCGCTCTGTCCTGTGCCAATTGCACCGTCTCTGACACTCCCATCCCAATTATCCCAGTCACTGAAT
>NW_006402755.1:2456-2964 GCF_000299155.1 Elephantulus edwardii
CCCCCATAGACTTCAATGCCGTAAACATATTTCATCCAGTTTTTCTCAGTCTTACCCCCACCCCAATGCCAGCCTCATTCTACAACAGTGGCACGGAACGCATAAATATTGACATACTAGGCATCGGTGAGCTGAGATGGACTGGCATGGGACATTTTGAGTCGGATGACCATATGATATATTATACGTGTATATATAAAATACAAATATATGAAAATAAAATCATATATTTGTGCACGCTGTTGTTGTTATGTGCCGTCGAGTCGCTTGTGACTCATAGGGACCCTATATACAACAGCTCTAAACTATGCTCTGTCCTGTGCCAATCTCATTGTCTCTGACACACTCATCCCGATTGCCCCAGTCACTGAATCAATCCATCTCCTAGAGGGTCTTTCCCTCCTGCACCTGCACTCCACCCTCCCAAGCATGATGTCTCTCTCCAAGGACCAGTCCCTCCTTACAACATGCCCAAAGTATGTCAGACAAAACCTCAGAATCCTTGCCT
>NW_006402755.1:3234-4744 GCF_000299155.1 Elephantulus edwardii
TTGGAGCCAAGCAGACTAAAGCTGTGTACAATCTCAATCTCTTCACCATCCATCCTGATGCTGCCAGTTGGTCCAGTGGTGAGAATCCTTGTCTTCTTGACATTGAGCCTTAATCTACATTGAAGGCTGAGTCCCTGATCCTCAGCAGCAAGCGCATACATATATTTGTAAAAATACATATTGTCATATTTTATTAATCATATCATTTATTACTATTATCGTAATATATTATCGTAATAGTATTAATATTAATAATATTCTATTAATATTCATCATAATGATATTACTAATATTCTCTTTATAATAATGCTATATTATAATTATCTATTATATTAATTTCTATATATAATTGTTGTCATGTACCATCTAGTTAAGACAACTCATAGCTGACCCTCCTACAGGTTTTCAGAAGATCACATCAGAGGACATTGTCCATCTTTCTCCTTTGGAACAGCTGGTTGACTTGAACCATGTGATTTTCGGTAGACAGTACAATCCTTACCACTATACTACCAGAGTTCAATAGATAGACAGATGATAGATAGATAGATAGATAGATAGATAGATAGATAGATAGATAGATGATAGATAATAGATAGATAGATAGATAGATAATACATACGTACGTACGTATGTACATACATAGTTGTTATATGCCGTCGAGTCGCTTGACATACATACAAAGAACGAATAAATTATACCCATGTATTTTAGATCTAAACACATAATTTTTTAAATTTTTTTTCATTGAGATGCAATAATATTTTGGGGGGGTTAATATATTTTTCAAATTATCATAATTACCTAAATAACTACAATTCCAAATGGCTTTCTGCTTAAAGATTGAAATCAATATATGAAATTCGGTCTTGTGGAGATCATCAGTTTTCCCTGGAATTCTCAATAAATTCCTTTTACATTCTCTTTCAAACTCATTGCCATAGAGTCCAACTCATAACAAACTTACACTGAGTTTCAAGGCTGTAACTTTTTGCAGAAGGACACTGTCTCTTTATCCCTCACGGTGGCTGATGGATATGAATTACAGATTTTATCCATAAAATCCTGACACATTATACCCTCCACAACCAGGACAACTTACATTCTCCCCCGTGAGGTTGGTTACATGTCAAGTGAACATCGTCATGATCTTACATCCAACTGGTAGAGTTACAGTCCTGAACCCAAAGAATATATACAAAACCATGGTGTAGATGAAAGATTGTACGCAAACAAACAAAAAAAGTGAGTTATATGAAACAATTTTCAGTATTATTACAAATTCAGCTGAGGAATTTTCATAATTATTTTTACTATAAACAGCTTTTGTTCTTGTTGTTATGTGCCATCGAGTCGTTTCCGACTCATAGCGACCCTATGCACAACAGCTCTAAACCCTGCTCTATCCTGCGCCAACCACACCCCCTCTGACACACCCATCCCGATTACCCCAGTCACCGAATCAATCCATTTCATAGAGGGTCTTCCCCTCCTGCGCTGTCCCTCCACC
>NW_006402756.1:0-810 GCF_000299155.1 Elephantulus edwardii
AACTCTGACACACTGAACTCCATTACCTCACATACCATATCAATCCATCTCATCTGGGGTCTCCCTCTCCTGCGCTGTCCATCCACCCTTCCGAGCATGATGTCCTTCTCCAAGGACTGTTCTCTCCTGGCCACGTGCCCAAAGTTAGTGAGGTAGAGCTTCAAAATCCTAGCCTCCAAGAAGAAACTTAGTTTCACCCTTTCCAAGGCAGACCTATTTGTTTTCTCAGCAGTCTATCACTTGACAATTAAAGACTCTTCTTCAGCACCACAATTTGAAGACATCTATTCTTCTTCTGTCATCTTTAGATCCTTAGTCATTGTCCAAATTTCTGAAGTATAAAAATTGAATTAATGCAATCCCAATACAAATACCAATCCCATTCTTCAAGGAGATGGAAAAGGTAATCTCCAGTTTCATTTGGAATGGAAAGAAGCCGCTAATAAGCAAAGCACTCCTTAAAAATAGAAGAAAGGTAGGAGGTATCTCACTCCCTGATTTAAAATCCTACTACACTGCCATAGTGTTTAAGACAGCACGGTACTGGTATGATGACAGACACATGGACCAATGGAATAGAATTGAGAACCCGGAGATCAGCCCATCTATCTACAGTCAACTGATTTTTGACAAGGAAATGAAATCAGTTAAGTGGGAAAATGACAGGCTTTTTAACAAATGGTGCTGCAAAATTGGAAAAGTATCTGCAAAAGATTCAAGCAAGATCCACACCTCACTCCATATACAAAAACCAACTCAAGGTGGATCACAGACCTAGGACTAAAACCAAGGACTCTAAATTTCATTTAA
>NW_006402756.1:4010-5642 GCF_000299155.1 Elephantulus edwardii
AAAAATATTTTTTAATTGTGATTTTAACAGAAGTTTATATAAAAGTTGTATTTTCATTCATTCATCATTGCACATCTTTCTCCCTTCCCCTCCCTTCTCTGTCTACCAGTCCACTTTGCAATGTACTTTTTATTCTGGACTGTTGTCATACTAAATATTATGTTTTTCCAATACAAATTAGATCTACATGAAGAAAACAAAACTCCTCACAACTTGACTTATAAAGTACATCATGATAAATTCAGAAAATATTGATGTCGTCAATGATTTTGATTTACTTTTATCCATAATTAACATCCATGGAAGTAATGGTCACAAGATAAACCTATGTATCACAGGAAAGCAGTGAATATCTGTTTTTTAAATCCAAATTCCATCCAGTGGTTTAAAAAGCCTTTAAGAACCAGAGCTGTGGTTCTCACCTTTTATGTCTGCCACAAAAGACTTCTTTAAATTCTTAAAAAACAAAGTGATGATTTAAAGAAATCAGATGTACCTCCTCTAAGCCTTACTATTTCAAGTTACATAATATACATGAGAAAATGGGGAAATGAATTAAAAAAACATCAAAAGAAGAATTTATATATTTTAATTATGTTTTTGAGGAGAAAACTGAATATATTACACTGTTAGAAGACAAATAACTCTGTTTTGAAATATGAATAGGCAGAATGTTGGGTTATGTTTTTTTAAAATTCTACTTTACAACTTTATTTAGTCCTAAGTTCTTTATTTAGTCCTAGGTTCTACCTACTAGGTTCTCGAATCCATATTAGAAGAAGTACAGTCAGAATGCTATTTAGAAGAAATGATGGCAAGATTCCCTCTCATGTGCTTTGGACAAGTAATCAGGAAAGATCATTCCTTAAAGAAAAACATCATGCTTAATATAAATTAGAAAGTGGAGGAAAAATAATAGTTAAATGTTCAAAGGGCTAAATTGCATAAAGGCCATAATAATGGGTGCAAACAAAATGCAGTTAGTCCAGAACGAGCAGTGTTTCATTCTTCTGTAATATAATTAATTATATTCACAACCCATCCAATAGCCTCTTATAACAACAACAATTGTCATTTGAATTGGGTTTTTTTGAGGTTTATGTCCCCAAGTGTATTTGGGTGCTGACTACAGTTAGGCAACTGTGCTGGTATAGTTCCTAAGAAGTTGTGCAGCTAAACCAATTGGCCTTTCTGGTAGTTTGACTTGACTAGTGGATCCAGAGGAGAAAGATAGGCAATCTCCTTTCATGCAATTTACAGACTAGAAAAACCCACTGAAGGGTCAACTATGAGTCAATTCTGATTTGATGACAATCATTTTTTTAATTAAAAGGCCTATATTAATAGCCAAAATATAATTCACTAAAAATTATTCTGAGTTCATAGCAGTTTTTTCCTGTGATTTTTCACTATTTTTCCTTGTGATTCATCAATCACCTGATAATAAAAACACAACTACTGTCACATATAGTACCTGTACAAATTTATGGAAACAAGAAAATTCTGTCCTTGAAAAGATGAGAATCTCACCACCTGTGTGTGTCTTGCTGCCTGCATGCTGCGCCATGTCACCTGCGTGCATCTCCACATGTCTAGTAAATTAAGTAAGTACCTGACTTGAGAATTTCTTGA
>NW_006402757.1:0-680 GCF_000299155.1 Elephantulus edwardii
TGAGATGTGAGTCATATTGAATTCTGCAGTCCTTGATCCTCTGTAGCAAGTGCCACATGTCCTCTTTGCTTTCAGCAAGCAAAATTGTATCATCTACATAACATAGGTTTTTGGTGAATCTTCCTCCAATACTGATGCTACATTCTTCTATCAGCTTTTCTAATGATTTGCTCAGTATAGAGATTGAATTAGCTTAGAGAAAGGCTACAGCCCTGATGTTCCCTTGCTCTATTTGGATAATAGGTTCTTGATCTAGGTATAGATTGTGTATAAGCTTAATTAAGTGTTCTAGAGTCCTCATTCTTCTCAATGTTAGATAGATACATATAGTGGAATATTATTACAGTCATAAATAGAAAGGAAGTTTGACAAATATGTTAACTTTGCTGAACATTGACAACATTGTTGTTGTTGTTATGTGCTGTTGAGTCACCTGCGACTCATAGCAACCCTATGTACAACAGCCCTAAACCCTGCTCTATACTGTGCCATTTCACTGTCTCTGATACACCCATCCTGATTACCCCAGTCACTGAATCAGTCCACCTCATGGAGGGTCTTCCTCTTCTGCTCTTTCCCTCCACCCTCCCAAGCATGACATCTTTCCCCAAGGGCTGGCCCATCCTTGCAACATGTCCAGGGTATGTCAGATGAAGCTTCAGAATCTTTGCCTCCAAGGA
>NW_006402757.1:2260-3794 GCF_000299155.1 Elephantulus edwardii
AAATCTGGAGGACAACCACTTGGCCAAACTGTTTGGAAGAGATCTGTATTTGTTCCCATTCCAAAGAAAGGTGGCCCAACAGAGTGTGGAAATTATCGAACAATATCATTGACATCACATGCAAGCAAGATTCTGCTGAAGATTATACAAAAATGACTGGAACAGCACATAAACAGAGAACTTCCAGAAGTGCAAGCTGGGTTTGGAAGTGGTTGTTACTACTAGGCATATTGTAGCTAATGTTAAATGGATCTTGGCTGAAAATAGGCAGTACCAGAGGAATGTCTATCTGTGTTTCATTGATTATGCAAAGACATTTGACTGTGTGTATCACAACAAACTGTGGCAGACTCTGAGAAGAGTGGGAATCCCAGAACACTTGACCATGCTAATGTGAAACCTATACTTGACAACATTAAGCTGAAAAAAAAGAAACTAACAAAAGGACAAATACTGTAATCAAATATAAAAACGGATGGTTCATGTTTACCTAGACAGGAAGGGAAAAGGAATGGAAGGATTTTTGAGGGAGACATTGAGTTTGTGTTAATATTGGTGAGATAATTTGGAAAAGAATAGCATATTGGTTGAACAACATAAAAATTGTAATCAGGCTTCCTCCATTACTCTCTTTCCTTGGAATGAAGTCTTGTCTCTCCCTTTAGGATTGTATCTTTCTCAACAAATCTATCTTTGGCTTTTAAACTTTTGTTTTGTCTTTGCATTTTTTTAAAAAAAAATATAATAAGTGTCATTGAATTTGGAAAGTATAAATTGTATTAACAAATATTTTTGTGTATTTTCACAATAAAATTGTCTGAAAATATAAATTGTCATAATACTCACTAATTAAACTTTCCCCTCTCCCCCATGCACACAGTTCAATTAACATTGACTGTGCAAATCATGTTAGGCAACAATCACTGGGATCAGTTGCCATATTTTCCATAGTCTTCAACATGGATTGAAGCTCAACATCAAGAATACAAAGTTTCTCACCACTGGGCCAATTGGCAGTAGCATGATAGATGGAGAAGAGATTGAGGTTGTTATCAATTATAGTTTGCTTGGCTCCATAATCAACTCTCTTGGCACCAGCAGTCAGGAAATCAAAAGTCAAATTGCAATACAAAAATCTGCTGTCAAGAACCTCTCCAGAGTACTGAAACGCAATAATGTCAGTCTAGAGACTAAGTTGCACCTAATCCAGGCCATAGTCTTTGCATCAGAGAGCTGGACAATGACTAAGGATGCCAGAAGAGAAATTGATGCCTTTGAGTTGTGGTGCTGGAGAAGAGTTTTGAACATACCATGGACTCCCAATAAAACAAATAGGTCAGTCTTGGAGAGGGTGAAATCAAATTTTTGCTTGGAGGCTAGGATTTTGAAGCTCCGTCTCACCTACTTTGGGCATGTGGCCAGGGTGGACCGATCTTTGGAAAAGGACATCATGTTTGGAGACTAGAGGGACAGCACAGGAGAGGAAGACCCCAGATGAGACGGATTGATAACAGTGACTGAGGCAATGGAGGTT
>NW_006402757.1:4209-4678 GCF_000299155.1 Elephantulus edwardii
ACTCGATGGCACACAACAACAGTAACAACAACAATATACATGTGAAATTTGAGAGACCAGTAAGGAAGAATGAAGAAGTGTGTGGGCAGAGTTTAGAGCAGAAATTTGGAGTGGTCCTCTATGGGGCTCCTGGAGGTCTAGAATAGAACTGGGTGGGAGGGAAGTGGTCCAGGAGTCTATATTTGTACTCTTTCCTTAGGCACCACGGATCCCAGTCCACAGTACACCAGTTGCTGTCCAGTAATTATGACTCAGCTGACCATTTTTGTGTCAGAGTAGAATCGTGCTCCAGTGGGTTTTCAAAGGGTGAGTTTTAAAATGCAGATCTCCAGATCTTTCCTATTAATCACTTCTGGATAGACTCAAATCACCTGGCCTCTGGTTAGCAATTGAGTTATTTCACTCTTGACTCATCTCTGAAGGTAGTAGTTTTCAACATTTAATGTTGTTGTTATTGTTATGTGCCGTC
>NW_006402758.1:0-825 GCF_000299155.1 Elephantulus edwardii
AAAAGAAGAACGAACTGAGGAGGAGGGTAGAGAAAATAGTGCAACAATGAATGAATGAAAACCCCAAATCTCTGTAAATGTTCATTAAAATTAATAGCATTTAATAATAACAGAAAAAAGAAACACAAATCAGGCTTTACATATGGATTTCACTTCATAGTATGTATAGGCATCAAATTGATTACATATGTGAGAAAAATCGCTGGAAAAGCTAAATATCATCTGTGAAAACTAGGCCAGATGCTGATTGTAGAACTTGCACTCACATGCAAGTTCAAGCTGAAGTTGAAGAAACGTAAATCAAATCCACAGAAACCAAGATTTGTCGTTAAGTCTATTCCGCTCATATTTCAAAATTTCAAAATTCCATCCCAGGAACAAGGTTGAGGCTTTGAACACCAATAAGGTCCATTGAGCTATTGGAGGATATCAAGAATATCAAACATGAAGAGTGCAAAATGTCATTCCAAAGACAGAGGAGGAAAAAAAGACCAAGAAGGATGTCAGATGAGATTCTGAATATTGCATTAAGGCACTGAGAAGCCAAAGCAAAAGGAAAAAAAAAAATTAAAGAGCTGAACAGAAGATTTCAAAGGACAGCTCGAGAAGACAAAGCAAAGTATTATAATGAAATGTGCGAAGAGCTGGACTCAGAAAATCAAAAGGACTGATCTCAAAATCAAAAAACGCTGCCCTGGATGTGCTCACTAAATGTGCCAAGAAATGTGGAGCGCAAAAACCTGACCAACTGCCAAAGAAATCTGTATTTGTTCCCATTCCAAGGAAAGGCGGCCAGACTGAGTGCCAAAATTACCAAACAATATC
>NW_006402758.1:1685-3214 GCF_000299155.1 Elephantulus edwardii
GGCTGACAGAAAGAGAATTGAGGCCTTGGAGCTGTGGTGCTGGAGAAGAGTGTTGAATATACCAGGGACTGCTAAGAGAACAAGCAGGCTGTTCCTTGGAGGCAAGGATTCTGAGGCTTCATCTGACCTACTTTAGGCATGTGACAAGAGGAGCAGAAAAAGAGAGGAAGACCATCGATGAGATGGATTGATACAATGACTGGGGTAATGAGGGTAGGTGTGTCAGAGACAATAAAGTTAGCACAGAGCAGAGCAGGTTTCAGGGATGTTGTGCATAGGGTTGCTATGAGTCACAAGCAACTTTATGGCACATAACAGCAAAAACAACAGGTAATTCTTACATAAGTATTATCTTTAAAGGCTACCACTCACTCAGAAGGCAATAATTCATGCAATTTTCAGAGGCATTGCCTGGAAAGAAAACTATAGTTTCAAAGCAGAAAGGATTTAAATTAATTTTTGTTGTTGTTTTGTTGTTCTTATGTACCGTCAATTCAGATCCACCTGGCACAGGAGGAAATTGTCCCTCCTATTCCAGCAGAGCATCTGGTTAAATTAATTTTAAATAGAAACAAAAAAACAGTAAAAATCAACTTGATGACAACAGGATGAAATATCATGTTTAGGTGTGTGAAAGGGAGAAGTTGAGAAAGAAATTCATGTCTGTCTTTGTTGCCTAAATTAAGCCTAAAAGAATTGAAAGCCAAAGAAAAGCTAGAGCTAAGCTAATTCTTTCATTAATGGAAGGAAATGCTAAGGAATTTGATTTTATCTTTCCAGCATTATGAAATTTTGTTTTATCATTGCAACTATAATGAATACCAAAAAGGAGCTGAAGTAGTATTTAATTTTTTGTGTTTTTTAAGTCTCTATTATCTCTCCCTATCTTAGGAACATTCCAAGCAAAGTTCATTTAAATGCAGGTTGGGTTCTGGGGAAAGCGAAGCTGAAGGCTCTGAGCTATCTGTGTCTTCATATTTCTAATAGTACTGAGAAAAAGAAAATAATAAAGGAGATAATGGCATGACAACTATACTCAAATCTAATATCTGAAGGAAAAATATTTTACATGAACTTTGTATTTTGTGATGAAGTTGTAACCTATTGTTGTTGTTAGGTGCCATCAAGTCAAGTTCAACTACTCATAGTGACCCAGTTAAAAAAAGATCTGAACCCTATCCTATCCTGTACCATCTTCACACTTTCTGACACACAAAAGCACATTATGGTAGTCACCATGTCAATCCACCTGGTTAAGGGTCTTCCTCTCATCGCTGACTCTCCACCCTCTATGAATCATGTTCCTCTCCAAGGAATAACTCCACTAGCAACATGACCAAAATCCTTGCCTCCAAAAACCACTTCAGCCACACTCTCTCCAAGACATATTTGTTCTTTTGGTGGCCCATGGAATGTTCAGTGCTCTTCTCCAATACCACAGCTCAAAGGCATCATTTCTTCTTCTGTTATCCCTATTCACTCCCCAACTCTCTGATGCATATAGCAAGTGATTGGAAAGACCATGGCCT
>NW_006402758.1:3474-4637 GCF_000299155.1 Elephantulus edwardii
TCTCTAATCCTGATGCCATATTATTTTTCATAGGGTTTAGCTTTTCAAGATGCATAATGATAACTGGTGACTGGAATGCAAAAGTTGGTATCATGAAGAATGAACAGTAGTTGGAAAATATGTGCCTGGTTATAGAAAGAGGTTAAAAATAAAATGGCTTAATTTTATATTTTTTATGATTTATTCATTGTAAATACCTTTTTCAAAAGACACAAATGACAGCTTTATAAATAGATCTCATCTGATCAGATTGACTGTATCTGTGAAAAAATTATTGGAGAAGCTCAATATCAGCAGTCAAAACTAGGATAAATGTGGACTATGAGTCAGATCAATTACTCATGTGAGTTCAAATTGAAGCAGAAGGAAATAAAAACAAATACACAAGAATCTATTCCAATGGAATTTCATGATCATCTTAGTAATAAGTTTGAGGCATGGAACACCAATGATAAAAGAACAGATGAGTTGTGGGATGATATTAAGGATATCATCCATGAAGAAAGCAAAAGATCATTATAAAAACAAGAAAAAGAAAAAAACCAAAATAGAAATCAAGAGACTCTAAAACTTGCACTAGAGCACTGAGAAGCCAAATAAAAAAAGAGTTGAACAAAACATGTCAAAGGGCAGCTTGAGAGGACAAAGGAAAGCATTTAGAGAATAAAAAGGGAAGAACTTCAAGTCACAATATGCAAAGATGCTGTGGGCAATATATTGAATGACACAGAAAGTGTCAAAAGAAGATGGAGGGAGTACACAAAATCACTATACCAAAAAGAACTGACTGACACTGAAAAATTTTCTGGAAGTACCATATGAGCAGGAGCCAATGGTAGTGAAGGAGGAAGTGGAAACTGCACTGAAGGAATTTCAATAAATAAGGCCCCAGGAATTAATGATATACCAATTGACTTGTTTAATTAGCATATGCAGTCTTGAATGCAATCACCAGTCTATGCCAGGAAATTTGGAGAACCGGTGTCTGGCCAATGGATTACAAGCAGCCCATGTTTGTTCTCATTCCCAAGAAAGATGATCCCACCACAACAAGATAAAGACAAATAATCCCCCAGTAGAAAAATGGGCACAGGATATGAACAGACACTTCACCGAAGAAGACATTCAGATGGCCAAAAAGCACATGAAGAAATGTTCAAAAT
>NW_006402759.1:0-1019 GCF_000299155.1 Elephantulus edwardii
AAAACTGGCACCAGTTCTACATAAACTGTTTCAGAAAATAGAATAAGATGGAATTCTCCCAGACTATTCTACAAAGCAAACATATCCTTAATACAAAAACCAGGTAAAGACACCACCAAAATAGAAAACTAAAGAACAGTTTTACTCCTGAAAATAGATGTAAAAATCCTGAATAAAATCCTGTCCAATAGAATCCAACGATACATTAAAAAAAATTCACCATGACCAAGTGGGATTCATACAAGTATGCAAGGATGGCTCAGCATAAGAAAAACAATCAGTGTAATTCATCACATTAACAAAGCAAAGAACAAGAACCACATGATCCAATCAACTGATGTAGAAAAAGCCTTTGACAAAATTCAATACCCTTTCCTGATTAAAACACTCAACAAAATAGGAATAGAACATCCTCAACATAGTTGAAAGTATATACAAACACTTGAGAGCCAGCACTGTTCCCAATGTAGAGAGATTAAAGGCATTCTCCTTGAGAACAAGAACTAGGCAAGGATGCCCCCTATCACATCTCCTATTCAATATTGTATTTCAAGTCTTACCAATAGAAATAAGACTAGAGAAGGAAATAAGAGCTATCCAAATTGGCAAAAAGGAGGTAAAATTATCCCTATATGCAGATGATATGATGGTTTACTTAGAAAGCCCTAAAGACTCAGCAAGGAAACTATTGGAAATAGATGACTAATTCAGCAAAGTGGCAGGATACAAGATCAACATGCAAAAATCTATTGGATTTCTCTACAATGACAAAGAGAATACAGAACTGAAGCTAAGTAAAACAACACTCATCATAATAGCTAATCACAAGATTAAATACTTGAGAGTAAATCTAACTAGAAATAAAAAAAGGATTTATTCAAAGAAAATTACTAAACATTACTACAAGAAACAGAGACCTGGAAAAAAGGAAGAATATACCTTGTTCATGGATAGGAAGGCTCAATATTGTGAAAATTACAATCCTACTAAAGGCAATCTACACACTCAATGCAATCTGA
>NW_006402759.1:1825-2903 GCF_000299155.1 Elephantulus edwardii
CTGTTGGTGGGAGTGTAAAATGGTGTAACTACTTTGGAAGGCAGTATGGTGCTTTCTCAAAAAGTTGCAAATAGAAATCACATTTGACCCAGCAATTCCACTACTGGGAATATACCGTAAAGAAACCAGAACTGCCACCCAAGCAGATATATGCACACCCATGTTTATTGAAGCTTTGTTCATAATAGCAAAGAGATGGAAACAACCCAAGTGTCCATCAACAAATGAATGGATAGAGAAGCTGTGGTATATTCACACAATGAAATATTATGCAGCACTGAAAAACAAAGAACTCATGAAATATACAAAATGGGTGACCATGCAGTCATATAAAGACAAGTACTGTATAATGTAACTGTTATAAAACAAGACTGACAGAGGGTTTGGGAGAAACTAAGAAAAGAGGGGATAAATAATGTACATGGCATTGCAACAGATGAAGGAGAGAACTGTATAAAAGGAATATATGATTAGGTATTATTGGTATGACAAAAGTCCAGAAAAAGAGCTGCATAGTAAAGTGGTATTGGGTGGGGGGACTGTATAACAATGAAAGAACAATGAAAGGGAGAGGAGGCAGGGAGGAAAATGTGCAACAATGAATGAATGGAATCCCAAGTTCTTACTAAACTTAAAATCTCAATTAAAAAACCTAACAAAACAAACATAAAACAAAAAACCTACTACACAGCAGTAGTAACCAAAACAGCATGGTACTGGTACAACAACAGTCACATAGTCCAATGGAGGAGAATTGAGAATTCCAGAAACGGACCTATCTATCTTTGGTCAATTGATATTCAACAAAGAAATAAAACCTATCAAATGGGGAAATGACAACCTTTTTAACAAATGGTGCTGGCAAAACAGGATCCACACCTCACACCAAACACAAAAATCAACTCAAGGTAGATTAGAGACCTGGAAGTAAAATCTAAAAGCACAAAGTTCATCAGAGACAAACTGGGATCAAGCGTAGATCGCCATGTCTATGGTATAAAGGGACTGCCAAATATAGCCAGAAATGTACAATCTGGAGAGGATAAAATTGATGAATGGAACCTTCTAAAGATTAGAT
>NW_006402759.1:3268-4543 GCF_000299155.1 Elephantulus edwardii
CAGGCTACCCCTTGGAGGCAAGAATTCTGAAGCTTCATCTGACATAGTTTTGACATGTTGCAAGTCCTTGGAGAGGAACATCATGCTTGGGAGGGGGGAGGGAGAGCATAAGAGAGGAAGACCCTCGATGAGATGGATTGATTCAGTGACTGGGGTAATAGGGGGAGGTGTGTCAGAGACAAAAAGATTGAAAGAGGACAGAGTAGGATTTAGGGCTGTTGTAGACAGGGTCACTATGAGTCTCAGGTGATTTGACAGTAAACAACAACAGGGTCTCCACAAGAAAAGGACTGATAACACAATTACAAAATGGTCAAAAGATATGGAAAGACTTTTCACAGAAGAAGATATTAAGATTACCAACAGGCACATGAAGAAATGGTCCAAATCACTGGCAATAAGAGAGATGCAAATCAAAACCACAATGAGATACTATTTCACCCAAGTAGCAGTGACAAAGTTTAACAGGACTACAAGTAATAAATGTTGGAGAGGATGTGGTGAAAGAGGAACTCTCATACTCTGTTGGTGGGATTGTAAAATGGCACTACCACTCTGGAACAAAGTTTGGCATTTCCTAAAAAAAAAAAACTGAACATATGACCCAGCTATTCCACTGTTTGGAATATACCCCAAGAAAATTAGAACTGAGGCAAAAACAGATCTTTGTATACCAATATTCAAAGCAGTGTTATTCACCATTACAGGAACATGGAAAGAGCCCAAATATCCAACCGCTATCAAGTGAATTGAGAAATTACGATACATTCACATGATAGAATACAGCACACAGGAGCAATGATTTTTTAAAATTACTACATAACTTGGGAGGAACTAGAGAGCATTATGGTAAGTGAATTCACTCAGTCACGTCAGGACAAATACTGTAATAAGACCGTTATTGCAGAAATAGATAACTAGTAAAATGTATACGAGAATCTAAGGGGGAAGGAGGAGAGCAGAGAGGTGAGGATAGGTGGGGAGGGTAATCATAGCGTTGGAGGGGTGATTAAAGGAAATGCGGAAAATCCAGTGTGAAAACAATGTAAACAAATTTTTAAGTAAACCAGTATAAAATAAAATGTTATTTTTAAAAAAAAACAAACAAACGCAGGGATCTCTGGTGACCTAGTGTGGCAAGAAGCTGCGCTACAATCCCGAAGACGCATGTTTCAAATCCACCAACCTCTCTGCTGGAGAAGGAGGGGCAATCTCCTCCTGTGCCAGTTGGATGTGATTTAACAGTACACACACATACATGTTGTTGTTGTTGTT
>NW_006402760.1:0-4690 GCF_000299155.1 Elephantulus edwardii
AGGGAAATGGGTGGGTCAAGACACTTGTGTCAAGGGCGGGGACAACACTGAAACTATTGGTTGTTTCTACATCTGGGGAAATATCTTTCACTTGCTCTTTTCCATAAAATGCCTGTCTGTCAGATACTGTTCTAAATCTGAGCATTCAGATTAAGACAGACTTGGGAGAAGGATTAGCCATCCACTTCCAACATAGCAGGTCTTTGAAAATCCTATGTACAATAAAACACACTTAGACTACCAGGTAGGACAACTGTGGTGGAGCCCTCAAGTATGGAAACACAAAGGACAAGGAACGGTTGTAAGCTGACAGTAGTCTTTGGAACATTGGATGTGAGAACTGTGAATGTAGGAAAATTGGATATTGTTAAGGAAGAAACCGAATGCATAAATATTGACATACTAGGTATTGGCGAGATGAGATGGACTGGCATGGGGCATTTCAATCAGACATTCATATGATATACTATGATGGAGACAAAAAGGTGAGGAAAAATGGAGTTGCTTTCATAGTTAAAAAAGTAATTTCTGGATCTGTCTTGAAATGCAGTATTGTAACAGGATAATATCCATATGCATACAAGGAAGTCCAGTGAATACCACTATCATTCAGATATATGCACTAACAACCAGAGTCGAAGAAGAGGAAATAGGAGATTTCTACCAACTTTTTCAGTCAGTGATCAATCCAACATACAATCAAGATGCATTAATAATAATGGGTGACTGGAATGCAAAAGTTGGGAACAGAAGAAGGATCTGTAGTTGAAAACATGGACTTGGTGACAGAAATGAAGCTGGAGGTAGAATGATAGATTTTGTACAAGTGACAATTTATTCATTGCAAATATGTTTTATAAGAAACATAAACGCAGGTGATACATGTGGATTTCACCTGATGGTATGCATAGGAATCAGATTGATTACATCTGTGTAAAGAATCTCTGGAGAAACTCAGTATCAGCTACGAAAACTAGGCCAGGTGCTAATTGTGGAACAGACCACCAACTACTTGTTTGCAAGTTCAAGCTGAAGCTTGAAATGAAATCCACAGGAACATAAATATGACCTTGAGTCTATCCCATCTGAATTTCAAAACCATCTCAGGAACAGGTTTGAGGCCTTTAACACTAATGAGCGAAGACTGGAAGAGCTGTGGGAGGATATAAAGAATGATATTCAGAAAGAATGCAAAAGATCATTAGAAAGACAGAGGAAGAAAAAAAGACCAATATGGATGTCAGAAGAGACTCTGACTATTGCACTAGAGTGCTTTGAAGTCAAAGCAAAGGAAAGGAATCAAGATATTAAGGAATTGAACAGAAGCAGCATGGGAAGACAAAGCAAAATATTATAATGAAATGTGCAAAGAGCTGGAGTCAGAAAATCAAAGGGGCTGAACTCGCTCATCATTTCTTAAGCTCAGGGAACTGAAGAACAAATTCAAACCTTGATTTGCAATACCTAAGGATGCTTTGCATAGTGAATATGCAGAACAAATTATCCAGGAGGCTGGGCTCTATGAGGAGAAATGTGGCATCAGGAATGGAGGAAGACTCGCTCATCAACAATCTATGTTATGCAGATGACAGAACCCTGCTTGCTGAAACTGAGGAGGATCTTAAACACTTGCTGCAGAAGGTCAAGGACTGCAGCCTTCATTATAGATTGAAGCTCAATATCAAGAAAAGAAAGATTCTCAACGCTGGGCTGATTGGCAGCATCAAGATAGATGGTAAAGAGATTGATATTGTTAATAGCTTTAGTTTGTTTAGTTCCACAATTAACACTATTAGTACCAATAGCCAGGAAATTAAAAGAGGTATGGGGAAAGTCTGCTGTCAGAGAGCTCTCCAGAGTACTGAAGAGCAACGATTCAGTCTGGAGACTAAGGTGCACCTGACACATGCCATGCATGGTCTTTGCAATCATTTGCTATGCATCAGAGAGCCGGACAACGACTAGGGATGATATATGGACAATTGATGCTTCTGAGCTGTCGGGTTGGAGAAGAGTATTGAATATACCATGGACAACTAAGAAAACAAACAGGTTTGCCCTAGAGTGGAAACCAGGCTGCTCCTTGAAGGCAAGGTTTCTGAAGCTTCGTCTGACATACTTTGAACATGTTGTGAGGCAGGACTAGTCCTTGGAGAAGGATGTCATGCTTGGGAGGGTGGAGAGACAGCGCAGGAGAGGAAAACCCTCAATGAGATATATGGGTTGGTTCAGTGACTTGCAGTAATGGGGGTAAGTGTGTCGGAGACAGTGAGATTGGCACAGGATAGGGCAGGAGTTAGGGCTGTTAGTGCACCTGATCCAGGCCAAAGTCTTCATAATTACTTGCTACGCATCAGAAAGCTGGACAATGAAGAAGGATGATAGAAGGAAAAATTGATGCTTTTGAGCTGTGGTGTTGGATAAGACTATTGAATATACCATGGACTGCTAGGAGAACAAATAGTTTTATCCTGGAGAGGGTGAAACCAGGCTGCTTCTTGGAGGCAAGAATTATGAAGCTCTATCTGATATAATTTGGGCATGTTGCAAGAAGGGACCAGTCCATGCATAGGAACATCATGCTTGGAAGGTTGGAGGGACAGCACAAAAAAAGAAAGGCCCTGGATGAGATGGATTGATGCTGGGGTAATGCGGGTAGGTGTGTAAGAGCAATAAGTTGGCTTAAGGTAAAGAGTAGTTGTACATAAGGACACTGTGAGTAGTTGTACATAAGGACACTGTGAGTCGCAAGTGACTTAATGTTACATAACAACAACAACAGCTCCTCAGATTTGAAACACCCAGAAATGTATGTGTAGGCCTTGTGACAGTGTAAAGATAGCAGTTCAACTCAGAAGGGAAGAAAAACCATTCCATAAACAAGAGTGGGACCACATAGCAGTCAACTTAAAAACAAAGTTACATCCATACTTCACATTGTTGTTACATCAAGTCAGAACCAACCATAGTTGACCTGCTGGAGCACGGGAGGAGATTGCCCATCCTTCTCCTGTTGGATTAGAACTGTGTGCCTTCAGGATTTGTAGCACAGCTTCTTTACCAGCTCCCTTTTCATTACGTATGAAATTTAATTCTATAATGATCTAATATTTAAATGTTGAATCTCAATGCTGTCAAGTTAGAACCCACTCCTAAACAAATCTGCAGTGAGTTTTGACAACTATAGATGGCACAGGAAGGGATTGCTTATCTTTCTCCTGAAGAGCTACTGGTGGATTTGAACCCTCAAAGAAGTGCCATCAACTCCCCATGGATATGCTAATGCTGTTACATCAGAAATATCTCAAGTGGATACTTTAAGAAACAAATTTCTTTTCTGACTGTTTAGGAGACTAGAAGTCTAACTTCAGAGTGTTGGATAAAGACATTGAATATCCCATGGATAGCCAAAAGAACAAACAGGTCTGTCCTAGAGAAAGAGCAACTGGGGTGCTACTTAGAGGCAAGGATGGTAAAATTCTGTCTCACATACTTTGGGTATATTGTTAGGAAGTTCCAGTCCTTGGAAAAGGTGGGAGTCAATATAAAGGAGGAAGACCTTCATTGTGATTAACTGATACAGTGACAATGGGCTCACTGAGTCAGAGATGTTGAGGCTGGTACTCTACAGGGCAAGGTGAGTCATAGCTGACTCAAGGGCACATACAATGAGAGCAACTCCTGGGGAAGACTTTCTCTCTGTGTTGGCTCTGGAAGAAGGAAGATCCTTATCTCTTCCCTTTCAACTTCTTGGATCCCTGGAGACCTACTTGTGTTCTGGCATCTATCTTACTCCATCTCTGCTTCATTCCTTGCTTGTTTAATTTCTTTTCTCTCTCAGAAGAGATTGACTTACATTATGCCTTACACTAAAGGAGCTCCGGTGGCCCAGTAGCAAGAAGCTGTGCTGCAGTCCTGAAGGCACATGGCTTAAGGCCACCAGCTGCTCAGTGGGAGAAGGGTGGGCTATCTCCTCTTGCATGATTAACCCCTCTGAAAACCTGGTGGAGGAAAACTATGGGTCAGTTCCGACTTACAGTATGCAACAGCAACAACAATCTTGCTTTATTAACATGACAAAGTCTTTCTCACATGAAAGTTTAACCATAGGACTCAAAAACTCACACTCATTGCTGTTCCATGAAAATGGGCTCAGATGAGTTTTTGGAGGTGGAAGATTACCTATCTTACTCTCTTGGAGCCACTGATGAATTCAAACCACCAGAGGGGAGTGGTTTTGGGGTTAGCAGCACAATTTTGTATAAACTATACCACCACTACTCCTCAAGCACGTTGTTGTTGTCACCATGTGCCATTGAGTTGACATTGACTCATAGCTGACCCTCCACTGGGTTTTCAGAGATTGTAAATCACACAGAAGGAGATCGCTCATCTTTCTCTTAAAGAGTAGCTGATGGATTTGAACTGTCCTCTTTTGGGTGAGCAGCACAACTCCTTATAAGTAATCCACAGGAACTCCTATTCACAGCCACTGAAGTTAGTAATTTCACCATGTGTTTGGCAGGACACAATTCAGTCAAAAACAAGCACTGAAAGTAGAAAATGATTTTTTTTCTTTTTTAATATCTTTGTAAGCAGAAGATTCAGTAGTTGGAAAACATGGACTCGGTGACAGAAATGGAGCTGGAGAGAGAATGATCGAATTTTGCACAATCAATGACTTATTCAT
>NW_006402761.1:0-1366 GCF_000299155.1 Elephantulus edwardii
GGATTGAAGCTCAGTGTCAAGAAGACAAACATTCTCACCACTGTGCCCATTGGCAGCATCAGGATAGATGGTGGAGAGTTTGAGATTGTTAACAACTTTAGTCTGCTTGGCTCCATGGTCAACACTCTTGGCATCAGTAGCCAGGAAATAAAAAAAATGTATTACAATGGGAAAGTCTGCCGTTAGGTACCTTTCCAAAGTACTGAAGAGCAACGGTGTCACTCTGGAGACTGAGGTGCATCTGATATAGACCATGGTCTTTGCAGTCACTTGTTATGCATCAGAGAGTTGGACAATGAGTAGGAAGGATAGAAGGAGAATTCATGCCTTTGAGCTGTTCAAGAGTATTGAATGTACCATGGACTGCTAAGAAAACAGATTCACCCTGAAGAGGGTTAAACCAAGCTGCTCCTTGGAGGCAAGGATTCTGGAGCTTTGTCTGACATACTTTGGACATGTTCTAAGGAGGGACAGGTCCTTGGAGAAGGACAGCATACTTGGGAGGGTGGAGGGTGCAAGAGGGGAAGACCTTCTATAAGGTGGATTGATTCAGTGACTGGGGTAATTGGGAGGGGTGTGTTAGAGGCAGTGTGATTGGCACAGGATAGAGCAGGGTTTAGGGCTTTTGTCCATAGGGTAGCTATGAGTCGCGAGTGACTTGATGGCACATGACAACAACAACAACAACAACAACAGTGTTCCTTTGTTCTGTTTAGACAGTAACTTCTTAGTCTAGGTATAGTGTCACATGAGCACAATTAAGTGTTCTGGGATTCCCATTTTTCTCAGTGTTATCCAAATTTTTATTCTCTGTGCCGTCAAATGCCTTTGCATAGTCAGTAAAACAACAGTAAACTTCTTTCTGCTAATGTATGCCATACCACAGCCTCTTCTGTATCATGCTTTATGTAAGTTCTTTGATAATGTACTGTTACAGCCATTTTAAATAATCTTCAGCAAGATTTTACTTGCATGTGATATTAATGATATCTTTTGATAATTTCTATACTCTTTTAGATCTTCTCTTTTTTAATAAGAAAAAAATATGGATCTCTTCCAGTCAGTTGCTCATATAGCTGTCTTCTAAATATCTTGGCAAAGAGGGGTTGTGTGTGTAAGCTTACATCAGACTGCTAACTGAAAGATTGACAGTCTGAGTTCATCAAGCCCTTGCATTATAGATTTACATGCTTGGAAATCTAATGGAGTGTATGAGTTAGAATTGACTAAACAAAAAAAAAAATTGACTAAACAGGAGTGAATTTTGGTTTTCAGTATTGTTGTTGTTGTTGTTATGTGCCATCGAATCGTTTCCGACTCATAGCGACCCTATGCACAACAGCTCTAAACCCTGCTCTATCCTGCG
>NW_006402761.1:4027-4855 GCF_000299155.1 Elephantulus edwardii
CTAGAGGTAATGTAATAATCACTAAAAGGTGCTAAGTACATAATAGGATTTTCTTTGTCTCTCTCTTTCCTTTCTTTTTTTTTTAACGTGCACCTATTTTTTTTTTAATTTTAATGAACATTTACAGAGATTTTGGATTTCCATTCATTCATTGTTACACTTTTCTCCTTGCCCACCCCACCCCTCCAGGTTCTCTTTTCTTTCTTAAGCCATATTTGTATATGACTACACTTTAAAATTTACTTTGGTTTGACTTTGTATTATCTCAGGGAGTCCTAGTGACTCAGTGGTTCAATGCTCTGATGTAATTTGGACCTACCAACTACATCATAGGAGAATAACATGGCAGTCAGCTTCTATGGAGTAGGTCTACTCTGTTCTGTAGGATTACTATGAATCAGAATTAACTTGTCAGAAATGAGTGTGACTTTGGGTTTTTTGTTATTTTAGGAGAGCAGCCTTAAATCATTGAAAAGGTGCTCTTGTATTAAGAAGTGGTGAAAGGCTTTCAAACTCCTGAAATTGAAGTGGAGCTTGTAGTTTCTGAGACTTTGTTTCTGCCAGAATGTCTAGGTTTCCTTCTTGATCACACTTTTGTAACTCCTCTGATATCACACTCCACTGTGACCAGGCTAAAAAAGCTCCAGTGGTATTTCAGTTAGCCTTAAGATAGGCAGTTGACACATAGATGATAAATTATTTAATGAGCTCTTTACCATTATGTCTAAACAGACAATTATATTTTTTATTTTTCAAGAGAACATTCTTTATTATGTTAATGATATATCTTTAGTTAGCCTTAAGATAGGCAGTTGACACATAGATGAT
>NW_006402762.1:0-619 GCF_000299155.1 Elephantulus edwardii
ATAACCTTGATATCCTTCCACAGTTCATCTGGTCTTCATTCATTAGTGTTCAAGGCCTCAAAACTGTTCCTGAGATGGTTCTGAAATTCAGGTGGTATAGACTCAAAGTCACAGTTTGGTTCCCGTGGATTTAGTTCCATTTTTCTCAGCTTCAGCTTGAACTTGCATATGAGTAGTTGGTGGTCTGTTCCATCATCAGCTCCTGGCCTAGATTTCATGGATGATATTGAGCTTCTCCAGTGGTTCTTTCTGCAGATGTAATAGATCTGATTCCTATGCATACCATCAGGTAAAATCCAGGTATATAACCTGCATTTATGTCTCTTAAAAATGTATTTGCAATAAGTAAGTCATTGATTGTGCAAAGTCAATCATTCTCTCTCCAGCTCCATTTCTGTCACCTAGACGATGGTTTCCAACTACTGAATCTTCTTCTCTATTCCCAACTTTTGCATTCTAGTCACCCATTATTATCAATGCATCTTGATTGCATGTTTGATCAATATCCAACTTTAAAAGTTGGCAGGAATCTTCTCTTTCCTCTTCCTTGGCTCTGGTTGTTGGTGCATATATCTGAATGACAGTGGTATTCACTGGACTTCCTTGTATGCGTGTGGAT
>NW_006402762.1:2974-4936 GCF_000299155.1 Elephantulus edwardii
ACATGCTGCATTATCTATACCATGAAATTGGGAAGACATTACCTGGTCAACAGACTAGGAGAGATGCATATTTGTACCCATTCCTCAAAAAGGTGATCCGCTAGAATGTGGACATTATTAAACGATATCATTAATATAACACCAAGTAAATTGTTACTGTAGAGGATTCCAAATTGCCTGGAGCTGCAAATCAACAGGGAACTATAAGAAATTCAAGCCAGGTTCAGAGGAGGGAGCAGCAAGTCAGATATCATTGTTTATGTCACATCGATCCTGGCTTAAAGCTGAGAATATTAGAAATATTGGTACTAGTGTTTTATTGATAAGGCAATAACATTGGTCTGAGTGTTTCATAATAAATTATGGTTATAACTGAGAAGAACTGGAATTCCAGAAAATTTGATTGTGCATCTGCGAAACCTGTACAGAAGTCAAGAGTGGTCATTCAAACAGAATCAGGGGATACAGTACAGTTTAAAACCAGAGGGGGCGGGGGAAATGTGTCAGGGTTGTAATCTTTTACCATATCTATTCAGTATGTTGTTCTTGTTGTTGCTGTGTGCCATTGAGCTGAAATCATAACTGACTCTCGAGTGGGATTTCATAGTCAGTCAACTACTTGGGAGGAGATTACCCATCGTTTTCCCATGGAGTCACTGGGGGATTTGAACAGTCTGTCTTTGGGATTGCAGTGCAACTATTACCACTAGGCCATCAGGGGTGCTTCAATATGCATTGTTGTTGCTGTTGTTGTTAAGTGCCATCGAGTCATAGGTGACTCATAGCAACCCTATAAACAAAAGTCCTCAACACCTGTATGACTTTCATCCTTCCTCCAGGTTCACAGGGTTTCCAGAGGCAAGCTATTATGGAAGTAGATGTCACTCTGCTTTCAAACATAGGTTGAGCAAATAATCTGAGAAGCTAGACTATGTCAGGAAGAATGTGGCATCAAAAATGGATTTTGACAAAATTAAAATCCTTTTTCTGATTAGAAACCCCATCAAAATAGGAATGAGGGTGAATTTCCTCCAAATACATGGAGCGTAACTGAAAATCAAAAGCAAACATCTCCCTTAATGAAGAAGATCACAAAGTATTTTTCTAATGAGCAGAAACCAGAAACGGTGTTCACTACCACCATTCCAGTACTAAATATATATTGGAAGTGCTAAGATCATTAAGACAAGATAAATAAACAAGTAAGAGGCATTCAAATTGGCAAAGAGAAGGTCAGATTATCCCTGTATGCAGATGATATTACAGTTTACATAGAAAATCCGAAAGACTCAGTAAGAAAACTGTTGGAGAGAGTGGACTAATTTAGCAAAGTGGCAGGATACAAAATCAACATACAAAAATTCATTCCATTTCTCAACAGTAGCAAAGAGACCATAACAGAGGAAATAAGAAAACAATATCAATTATAATAAACAACCACATGATTAAATACGTAGGAACAAATAGAAATAGAGACACAAAAGACCTATGTATGGAAAATGGCAAAAGAACTACAAGAAGCAAAAAAGAGACCTAGATGAATCAAAGAATAATATCATGTTCATGAACAGAAAGACCTAACATTGTGAAAATGTCACTTCTACCAAAAGCAATCTCCAAGTTCAATGCAATCTTAATACAGATATTGATATCATTTTTCAAGGACATGGAAGAAACAAGTCATTGTGTCAACACTCCCCTAAAAATACAAAACTGCAAAGATGGTGTTTGGCTTAAATGGACTTTGAATCAAGAAACAAAAAAAAGTGGTGGTAAATTGGAACAAACAAAAACCAGCCAATCAATGTTGTCTAGAGAAGTACCTTACAATCAACCACCACTCATGGCAACCGTCAAGCACAGACCTGACCCTTGGCCTGTCTTGCACCATCCTCACCAGCAATACACTCAATGTGCATACTGAGCAACAGTGGTCAATATACTCAAGCCCATTATTATAGT
>NW_006402763.1:0-1314 GCF_000299155.1 Elephantulus edwardii
TTAGGAGTATAAAAAACCACTTGATTTTCTGTATTTCTGAGCACTATACTGTGATTCTATATGAAGTTGATAAGTATATATTTCAGGGGTAAATTCACGTTATCGTGCCGGGCACGGGTTGCTCACGTGCCGGGCACGGGTTGCTCACGTGTCGGGCATGGGTTGCTCACGTGCCGGGAACGGGGTGCTCACGTGCCGCGCACGGGGTGCTCACGTTCCAGGCACGGTGTGTTCACATGGGGTGTTCACGTGCCGGGCACGGGGTGTTTACACGGGGTGTTCACGTGCTGGGCACGGGGTGTTCCCGTGCCGGGCACAGGATGCTCTCGTGCCGGGCACGGGGTGCTCACGTGCCGTGCACAGGGTGTTCACACGGGGTGCTCACGTGCCGGGCTCCGGGTGTTCTCACGGGGTGCTCACGGGCCGGGCAAGGGGTGCTCACATGCCGGGCACGGGGTGCTCACCTGGCAGGCACGGGGTGCTCACCTGTCGGGCACGGGGTGCTCACATGCCGGGCATGGAGTGCTCACCTGCCGGGCACGGCCTATTCACACAGGGTGTTCACGTGCCGGGCACGGGGTGTTCACACGGGGTGCTCACGTGCCGGGCAGAGGGTGGTCACGTTCTGGGCACGGGATGTTCGGAGTGCTCACGTGCCGGGCACTAGGTGGTCACGAGCCGGGCACGGGGTGCTCACCTACCGGGCACGGGGAGCTCACATGCCGGACACGGGGTGCTCACGTGCCGGGCACGGGTTGCTCAAGTGCCGTGCACTAGGTGCTCACGTGCCGGGCACGGGGTGCTCACGTGCCGGACACGGGGTGTTCACATGGGGTGTTCACATGCCGGGCACGGGGTGGTCACGTGCTGGGCACGGAGTGGTCACATGCTGGGCACGGAGTGCTCACGTGCCATGCACGCCCTATTCACACGGGGTGTTCACGTGCCGGGCACGGGGTGTTCACACGGGGTGTTCACGTGCCGGGCACGGGGTATTCAGGAGCCAGGAACGGGGTGCTCACGTTCCGGGCATGGGGTGTTCACACGGGGTGTTCACATGCTGAGCAGGGGGTGTTCACACGGGGTGTTCACGTGCTGAGCACGGGGTGCTCACCTCCCGGACACGGTGTGCTCACGTGCCGGGAACGGGGTGTTCACACGGGGTGTACACGTGCCGGGCGCGTATTGTTCACGTGCCAGGCTCGGGGGGTTCACGTGCTATAAACGCATTCATACACTTCCATCAACTCTGATCCATATATAAATCTTAATGAATTAGGAGTATCAAAAATCACATGATTTTCTGTATTTCTG
>NW_006402763.1:3054-4503 GCF_000299155.1 Elephantulus edwardii
ATTGTTCACGTGCCGGGCTCGGGGGGTTCACGTGCCATGAACGCATTCATACACTTCCATCAACTCTGATCCATATATAAATCTTAATGAATTAAGAATATCAAAAATCACATGATTTTCTGTATTTCTGAGCACTATACAGTGATTCAATAAGAAGATGATAAGAATATATTTCAGGGGTCAGTTCACGTTCTCGTGCCGCGTACGGGTTGCTCACGGGCCTGGCACTCGGTGCTCACGTGCCAGGCACTGGGTGTTCCTGAGCCGGGCACGGGGTGCTCATGTGCCGGGCATGGGGTGTTCACACGGGGTGCTCACATGCCGGGCACGGGGTGCTCACCTGGAAGGCACGGGGTGCTCACCTGCCGGGCAAGGGGTGCTCACCTGCCGGGCATGGGGTGCTCACGCACGGGGTGCTCACCTCCCGGGCATGGGGTGCTCACCTGCCGGGCACGGCCTATTCACACAGGGTGCTCACGTGCAGGGCACGGGGTGGTTCACGTGCCGGGCTCTGGGTGTTCACACGGGGTGTTCACGTGCTGGGCACGGGGTGCTCCCGTGCCGGGCACGGGGTGCTCATGTTCCGGGCACTAGGTCCTCACGTACCGTGCACGGGTTGCTCACGTTCCGGGCACGGTGTGTTCACACGGGGTGTTCACGTGCTGGGCACTGGGTGCTCTCATGCCAGGCACTGGGCGCTCACGTGCCGTGCCCGGGGTGTTCACACAGGGTGTTCACGTGTGTTCACGTGCCAGGAACGGGTGTTGAGTTGCCGGGCACTGGGTGTGCACGTTCCGGGCACCGGGTGTTCACACGGATGTTCAGGTGTTAGGCATGGTGTGCTCACATGCCTGGACCTGGTGTTCACGTTCTGGGCACAGGGTGTTGACGTGCCATGCACGGGGTATTCACGTGCTGCGCACGCGGTGTTCACGTGCCGGGCACCAGTTATTCACATGCCGGGCACGGGGTGTTCACACGGGGTCTACACGTGCCCGGCTCGTATTGTTCACGTGCCGGGCTCGGGGGGTTCACGTGCCAGGAACGCATTCATACACTTCCATCAAATCTGATTCATATATAAATCTTAATGAATTAGGAATATCAAAAATCACATGATTTTCTGTATTTCTGCGGACTATACAGTGATTCTATATGAAGTTGATAAGAATATACTTCAGGGGTCAGTTCAGGTTCTTGTGCCGCCCACGGGTTACTCACGTGCCTGGCACTCGGTGCTCACGTGCCGGGCACGGGGTGCTCACGTGCCGGGAACGGGGTGCTCACGTGCCGGGCACGGGGTGCTCACGTGCCGGGCATGGCCTATTCACACATGGTGTTCGTGTGCCAGGCACGGGGTGTTCACGTGCCGGGCACGGGGTGTTCCCGTGCCGGGCACAAGGTGCTCACATGCCGGGCACTAGGTGATCACGTGCCAGGCACGGGGTG
>NW_006402764.1:0-842 GCF_000299155.1 Elephantulus edwardii
GATAGGGAATGGCAAAGGACACACTGACAAAGGAGATTAATCAGAACTGGCTTTGACATGCACTGTGGCAATTGGACAATTAAAACAGACATTTGGATGGCAGGGGAAGAAGAACAAACTGGGGAGGAGGGTAGAGAGAATGGTGCAACAATGAAGGCATGAAAACCCAAAATCCCTGTAAATGTTCATTAAAACCAATAAAATTTAATAATTAAAAAAAAACGTAAAAAAAAAAAGGAAAATCAAAATGGCTGAACTCGTTCAGCATTTCTTAAGCTCAAGGAACTGAAGAACAAACTCAAACCTCGCGTTGTTATAATCAAGGATAGTTTAGGCAGAATATTAAATTATCCAGGAAGTATTAAAAGAAGAGGGAAAGAATATACTGAGTCACTGTATCAAAAGGCATTGGCAGACACAGAAGAATTTAATGAAATAACATATGAGCAGGAGCCTATGGTGATGAAGGAAGAAGTTCAAGCTGCTTTGAAGGAAACAGCAAAAAATAAGACCACAGGAATAGATGGCATACCAATTGATGTATTTCATCTAACGGATGCTGCCCTGGACGTGCTCACCAAGTTGTGTCAAGAAATCTGGAAAACAACCACTTGGCCAACTGACTGGGAGAGATCTATAATTGTTCCCATCCCAAAGAAAGGTGAACCAACAGAGTGTGGAACCTACAGGACAATATCATTGATTTCACATGCAAGCAAGATTCTACTAAAGATGATCCAAAAACAACTGGAACATCACATCAGCAGAGAACTGCCGGAAGTCCAGGCTGGGCTTAGAAGGGGTCGTGGTACTAGGGATATTGTAGCTGATGTTAGATGGAT
>NW_006402764.1:3267-4843 GCF_000299155.1 Elephantulus edwardii
GGACACACTGACAAAGGAGATTAATCAGAACTGGCTTTGACAAGCACGGTGGCAACTGGACAATTAAAACAGACATTTGGGGTGGGGGGAAGAAAAACAAACTGGGGAGGAGGGTAGAGAAAACAGTGCAACAATGAATGAATGAAAACCCCCCCAAAAAATGCTAAAAAAACCCCACCAATCTGCTCTTCCACCCACCCATCCTAGATCCATAAACTCATTCTACGATAACGGTCTTACACATATTTATCCTTATAGGACTGAGTTAGTTCACTCAGTGTAATGCTCTCCGGTCCTTCCCAAGTTAGGTCATAATTTACAAAGTTATTGCTCCTGTGTGCTGCATAGTATTCCATTGTGTGAATGTACCATAATTTCCTCAATCCATTCGTTTGTGGTTGGACATTTGGGGTGTTTCCATGTTCTTACAATGATGAATAATGCTGCTATGAACATTGGTGTACAAATCTCAGTTTGTGCCTCAGTTCTCATATTCTCAGGGTATATTCCAAGTAGTAGAATAGCTGGATCATAAGGAATTTCTATGTTCAGCTTTTTGAGGAATCAGAAACTGACTTCAAGAATGGTTGGCACATTTTACAATGCCACCAACAATGTATAAGAGTTCCTTTCTCACCATATCCTCTCTAGCATCTATTACTTGCTGCCTTGTTTAAATTTGCCACTGTTACTGGGCTGAGATGGTACCTCATTGTGATTTTGATTTGCATCTCTCTTATTGCCAGTGATTTGGAGCATTTCTTGTATGTCTGTTTGCCATTCAAATATCTTCCTCTGTGAAAATTCTTTTCATGTCTTTTGCCCATTTTGCAATTGAGTTATCAGTTTTTTTTTCTTGTCAAGGCCCAGGAGTATTCTATAAACTTTTGTTATAAGACTTTTGTCTGAGAAGGTATTACCAAATGTTTGTTCCCAGTCTGTAGGTCTTCTTTTCACCCTGTTGGAAAAGTTTTTGATGTGCACAGAGATTTAATCTTTATAAGGTCCTATGCATCAATTTTATCCTCTTTAGATTATTCATTTCTGGTTGTATTTGGCAGTGTCTTTATAACTTGGACTAGCACTTCTAAGCTTGATCCCAGTTTGTCTCTTATGAACGTTATGGTTTGGGGTTTTACTACCAGGTCTCTGATCTACCTTGAACTGTTTTTTGTGTATGGTTGTGAGTTGTGGATCCTGTTTGAGCTTTCTGCAGGTGGAAGTCCAGTTTTTCCAGCACTATTTGTTAAAGAGGTTTTCATTATCCCATCAGATAGCTTTGATTTCCTTGTTGAATATCAGTTGACCATAGACAGCTGGGTCTATTTCTGGGTTCTCAATTCTGTTCCATTGGTCTATGATGGCACGTGCTTTCAATACTCTTCATCCATGCCACAATTCAAGACATCAATTCTTTTTCTTACACACTGCTCAGCTTTCACATGCGCAGGAGACGCTTGGTGCATCTGCCCCAAGCTGTAGCATTTTTTTTTCTAAAATTATATTTTATTAATTTTCATAAACATTTACAGAGATTTTGGGCTTCCACTCATTCATTGTTGCACTATTCTCTCTA
>NW_006402765.1:0-1374 GCF_000299155.1 Elephantulus edwardii
ACTCTAATCCAGCAAAAGTTCTTATTCCAATTCCTACTGTCTCCATCATGCAACAAACCCACTGGGCCTTAGTGGGGCTTTAGAGAATTCAGCCACTTTCCCCACCTAGGTTATCCCTTTCAAATGGGTCCCTCAGAAGCTCGGCTTGCAGATTCTGGCTTTTGCTGATCTGCAGTGCGGACTGAAATATGGTCTGGATTGCAACTGAGGCTATTAGCTCTTTCTGAGTGTACTCCTGTAGAAGTTCTGATTCAAATTTCTACTGTCCACGTCACACAACAGAGCCACTGAGTCTTAGTGGAGCTTAAGCGAATTAAGCCAATTTCCCCACTAATTTTTCTCCTTTCAAATGGGTCTCTTAGAAGCTCATCTAGTGGCTTACGGTTTTTGCCGAGTCCGCGCAGCTTTGTTCCCACAGTTCCAATACTAAAAGTTTCACAAAAGTTATGATTCAATTCCTATTGTCCACGCCACACCTCAGACCCTCCACGTTTTAGTGGGCTTAAGAGAATTCAGCTGATTTCCCCACTAACCTTTTTCCTTTAAGGTGAGTCTCAATGCAGCTCAGCTCAGCTAGTGGGTTCCAGCTTTTGCTGGGTCCGCGATGGGACCATGGCGGGGCAGGCAGGCAGGGCTCCAGTTCTAAAATAATGTGTTAGCAAAAGTTCTGATTCAAAATCCTACTGTTCACGTCTCGCTGTGATGGTCAGGCTCTGTGGAGCGTAAAGTACTCTCTGGTGTCCTGTCTTTATGCAGCTTGCTATCCCTCTGGCTCTTCACACTGTGCTCTCCACCTCCGCCATCTTCCGACCTGTCCGCATGTGATATTTTAAAATTTTTTTAATTATTAATATCAATGAAAATTTACAGAGACTTTGGGTTTCCATTCATTCATTGTTGCACTTTTCACCCCGCACAACCCTCCAATCCGCCAGTACACTCCACTAGTGGAAAAGTAAAAGAAAAATTATTTCGTCGTTTTACAAACGCTCTCCTCAGATACACTCCATTATGCAGCCTGTTCTCTGGACTCCCATCATTAGGTATTTTTACCTAATCACATATCCCTTTTAAACAGTTTTCTCCCTCATCTGTTTCAAAGCAGTATGCATTATTGAACCCATCTTTCTCAGTTTCCCTCCAACCCTCATGTCAGTCCTGTTCTGCAACAGTGGCACCATGCAGTATTTGTTCTTTTGTGACTGAGATATTTCACTCAGCATAATGTCCTCCAGCCTCACCCATTTTGAATAATATTGCATGAGTTCCTTGTTTTTCAATACAGCATAGTATTCCATTGTGTGAATATACCACAGCTTCTCTATCCATTCGTTTGTTGATGGGCACGTAGGTTGTTTCCAACTCCTTGATATT
>NW_006402765.1:3014-3658 GCF_000299155.1 Elephantulus edwardii
TTGTCATTTTCTTTGACTAGATCCTTTGTCCTTCTGGTTAGATTTACTCCCTTAATCTTGTGATTAGCTGTTGTGAAGAGTATTGTTTTTCTTAGTTCTGTCTCTGTATTCTCTTTGTCACTGTGGAGAAATCCAACTGATTTTTGTATGTTGATCTTATATCATGCTACTTTGCTGAATTGGTCCACTGTGTCCTGTCGTTTTCTTGCTGAGTCTTTAGGTTTTTCTAAGTATATTATCATATCATCTGCATAGAGAGATAATTTTACCTGTCTTTGCCAATTTGGATACCTCTTATTTACTGCTCTTGCCTTATTGCTGTCATTAAGACTTCTAATACAATATTGAATAGGAGAGGTGATAGTGGGCATCCTTGCCTAGGTCCTGTTCTCAAAGGGAATGCCTTTAATCTCTCTCCATTGAAAACGACGTTGGCTCTCGGGTTTTCATAAATACTTTTCACTATGTTGAAGAAATTACCCTCTAATCTTATTTTGTTGAGTGTTTTAATCAGGAAAGGGTCTTGGATTTTGCCAAAGGCCTTTTCTGCATCAATTGATAGGATCATGTGGTTCTTGTTCTTTGCTTTGTTAATGTGATGAATTACATTAATTGTTTTTCTTATGTTGAACCATCCTTGCATA
>NW_006402765.1:5091-5701 GCF_000299155.1 Elephantulus edwardii
TCTGTTCAGATGTTCAGTATCAGTTTTTGTAAGTTTAGGTAGGTTGTGCATACCTAAGAATTTGTCCATTTCCTCTAGGTTTTCATATTTGTTTGAGTATAGTTTTTCATAATACTCTAATGTTAGCTTTTTTTTAGTTGGTTCTGTTGTGATGTTGCCTGATTCATCTCTTATTCAGATTATTAGTGTCTTCTCTTTCTTTTCTTTTGTGAGTTTTGCTAGTGGTTTGTCGATTTTATTGACCTTTTCAAAGAACCAACTCCTAGTTTGCTTGATAGTTTCAATTGTTTTTTTGGCTCTCTATTTCATTTCTTTCTGCTCTCATTTTTATAATTTCAGTCTTTTTAGAGGGCTTCGGGTTTTCTTGCTGTTCTTTTTCAATTTGCTGGAGATGTTGGGTTAGAGAGTCAATAGTTATTTTTTCCGGCCTTTTGATGTGTTTATTGCTATCAATTGACCTCTGATTAATGCTTTGGCTGTTTCCTAGAGGTTTTGGTAAGTGGTGTTTTCACTGTCATTTGTTTCAAGAAACTTTTTAATTTCATTTTTTATTTCTTCTAGTACCTAGTCATGTTCAAGCAAGGTGTTGTTCAGCTTCAAATGTATGGGG
>NW_006402766.1:0-877 GCF_000299155.1 Elephantulus edwardii
CAGGGCTATACGACCTAGAGGAATGTCTGAACAAAAACAACGGAAGAGTGGCCGGAGGGCTATATATACATACATATGTTGTTGTTGTTGTTGTTGTTATGTGCCATCAAGTCGTTTGCAACTCATAGAGACCCTATGCACAACAGCCCTAAACCCCTGCTCTATCCTGCGCCAACCTCACTGCCTCTGACACACCCATCCCGATTACCCCAGTCACCTAATCAATCCATCTCATAGAGGGTCTTCCCCTCCTGCGCCGTCCCTCCACCCTACCAAGCATGATGTCCCTCTCCAAGGAACCGTCCCTCCTGGCAACATGTCCAAATATGTCAGACGAAGCCCCAGAATCCTTGCCTCCAAGAAGTTGCTTGGTTTAATCCTCTCCAAGATAAATTTGTTTGTTTTCCTGGCAGTCCATGGTACATTCAGTTCTCTTCTCCAGCACCACAGCTCAAAGGCATCAACTCTTCTTCTGTCCTCCCTAGTCATTGCCCAACTCTCTGATGCATAAAAAGCGATTGCAAAGACCATGGCCTGTATCAGGCACACCTTAGTCTCCTGGGAGACACCGTTGCTCCTGAGTAGAGAGGTCCCTAACAGCAGATTTTCCCATCACGATAAGCTTTGTGATTTCCTGACTGCTGGTGCCAAGAGTGTTGACTGTGGAGCCGAGCAAACTGAAGCTGTGAACAATCTCAATCTCTTTACCATCCATCCTGACGCTGCCAATTGGTCCATTGGTGAGAATCGTTGTCTTCTTGACATTGAGCCTTAGTCCATACTGAAGGTTGCAGTCCTTGACCCTCTGCAGCAAGTGTATGAGGTCCTCCTCAGTTTCAGCAAGCAGGGTTGTGTCATCTGCATAACGCAGATTGTT
>NW_006402766.1:2392-4642 GCF_000299155.1 Elephantulus edwardii
AGGTGAAATCCATGTATATAGCCTGTGTTTATGTCTCTTAAAAAATGTATTTGCAATGAGTAAGTCATTGATTGTACAAAATTAGAAGATGTATTGCAACGGGAAAGTCTGCTATTAGGGACCTCTCTAAAGTACTGAAGAGCAACGGTATCTCTCTGAAGACTAAGGTGCATCTGATACAGGCCATGGTCTTTGCAATCACTTGTTATGTGTCAGAAAGTTGGACAATGACTAGGGAGAAGAGAAGGAGAATTGACGCCTTTGAGCTTCGGTTTTGCAGAAGAGTGTTGATGGTACCATGGACTGCTAGGAAAACAAACAGAATCATGCTGGAGAGGGTTAAACCAGGCTGCTCCTTGGAGGCAAGGATTCTGGGGCTTCATCTGACATACTTTGGTCATGTTGTAAGGAGAGACCGGTCCTTGGAGAGTGATATCATGCTTGGGAGGGTGGAGGGCAGGCACAGAAGGGGAAGGCCCTCTAGGAGGTGGATTGATTCAGTGACTGGGTTAATTGAGATGAATGTGTCAGAGACAATGAGCTTGGCACAGGACAGAGCATAGTTTAGGGCTGTTGTACATAGGGTTGCTATGAGTCACAACAGATTTGACGGCACATTAACAACAATCTCAATTATTATTTAAGTAAGATCATGAGTAAACATCAACTTTAATTCTAATTTGTAAAGGATAGAAATTAAAAATAAAATTCTTTACTTCAAGATTTTTTATTTTATAATGAATTCAGAATATATCTGATTCCAAATTCTAATATTTTTCAGTACATATCAGAATTACAATTCTTACCCTAAAACTGTATTAGAAATCTGGAAGAAGTCAATGTATGCCTGTATGTATAATAGGTAGAGTCAGAAAAAAACATATATTTGAATATCTACTTAAAATAAGCCATAGGAAACTAAATCCTTCAATATCACATTTTGGGTAAAATATTCCCTTTTCTGAAGATATAGAATAGATTCTACCACCATTCTGGAACAATTTCACGCTCTTTTTTTCTTCTCACTTTCACTCTAGCTTCTCTCCCATCTCTACTTCTATCTCTATTTTTCTCTCTGTTTATCTTTAATTCTGAGTTGAAGCCTAGGCAGGCTTCCCAGAGTAATTTATAGTAGCATCTAATAGTGTGCCTGCAGGGCTTTGAGAAACTTTATTTACCTCAAGAGATTTCATCAGAGTGTAATAATGTGACTTTGTTGAAAAAAAGGATAAGATTTCAAAAAAGTTCATCCTTTCCAAGTTTAACCTTCTAGTTTTACCATACTAGTACATCTTAAGGATTACTTAGGATATTTGGTGTCTTGTGACAGATCTATCAAACGAGGAAATTAGTCCCTAAGCAAACACATGAGTCAATCTAAAGTCTTTACTTTTCAAACTGAAGAATCTTAACCACTTTTCAAATGTACAGCATCTTCCATAAAATAAAAGCTAAACACCAAAATTCATGAATTAATGTAGAAAATATATTTCAGAAGGAAAATCCTGCTTACTTTTACTAGACTTCTACTCCATATTTTAAAAAAAGTTTCTAGGTGAATAAAATAATTTCATTTTATTACTGAAATGCACTACACTCCAATTTGTAGTATCAACAATTGTAATAGAAACAAGGATGTGAAGAGTTAGTGTCTTAAATAAAAGCAATTGTTATGTCAATCGCTAATCTGTAATTCTGGCTAGGTTTACAAATGGCTCCATTTCACAGAATGTCAGGTGGTGTGGCTCATTGAGAATGGAGAATCCCTTTCCAGGATGACTCATTCACATGACAGAGCATAGAGTCAGAGTTGCCAGTTAGCAATTTCAGCTCCTTTCCACATGGTGATCTCCCAGAAACTATTTGGAGCTTTGGAGAATTTGGTAGCATCCAAGCCTTCATTAGTTGTGAAGATTCTATCTTACAGCGAGTCTATAGGATTTTTGTTGTTGGACCTGCCGCCTCCGCCTCCGCCTCCGGCAGACGCAGGAGCCAGAAGGGACATGGGCTCAAGCCGAGACCAGAGACCAGGCAACGCAGAGGACTCACACGATAGCTTCTGACACACCTCCAGGTAACAAGCCCCAAGGCGGAGCCTAAACCGGTTGGGTCCTCGGGCCAAGAAGAAAAACATGATCTATACAGGAGTTCTACAGGACACATCACCATCCCTTCGGAGACAGTACAAGTAAACTTAAGAGACACTGGACACAGGAAGAAGGAAAAAAAATCTCTCTGACAAGCTGTCAG
>NW_006402767.1:0-1788 GCF_000299155.1 Elephantulus edwardii
GCTTGGAGGGGTGGAGAGACAATGCAGGAGAAGAAGACCTTCAATGAAATGAATTAATCCAGTGACTGGGGCAATGGGGGGTAGATGTGTCAGAGACAATAAGATTGGCAGAAGATAGAGCAGGGTTTAGGACTGTTGAACATAGGGTCACCTTGAGTTGTAAGAGACACGATGGCACATAACAACAACAACAAAATAATTTTCAATAGTATTGCTTTCTTGGTTTCTTTCTCTGAATTCCCTTTGTTACTGTAGAGGAATCCCACTGATTTTTGGATATTGGTCTTGTATTCTGTTGCTCTACTCAATTGACTTACTAGCTCTAACAGTTTGTTTTGGTTGAGTCTTTGGGGTTTTCTGTGTACACTATCATATCATCTACATATAGAGACAGTTTAACCATCGCTTTGCCAATTGGCATGTCTTTTATTTCCTTCTCTTGTATTGCCCTAGCAAGTACTTCCAATACAATATTGAATAGATGTGGAAACAGTGGACATCCTTGTTTGATTACTATTTGCAAAAGATATACCTTTAGTCTTTCTTTTTTGAAAGACATATAGGCTCTTGATTTTGCATATATACTTAACACTATATTGAGGAAATTCCCTTTTACTAAAATTTTGCTGAGTGTCTTAATCAAGAAAGGGTGTTGTATAGTTTCAAATGTCTTTTATGCATCACTTGCTAGGATTATATGGTTCTTGTTATTTGTTTTGTTGGTGTGGTAAATTATGCTGATTTTTTCTTATGTTTAATCATCCTTGCATACCTCGTATGAATCCCACTCAGTCATGATGAATTACTTTTTTATGTGCTTTTGAATTCTGTTGACTAAGATTTTGTTAAGGATTTTTACATCTATATTCATGAGAGATATTGGCCTATAGTTTTCTCTTTGGTACTATATTTATACTTATATATACTTACACTTGCTTCATAGGATGAAATAAGAAGGTGCAAATCAAAACAGTAAGATGTCACCTTAACCTTAATAGCAATGGCAAAGTTTAACAAGATAGCAAGTAATAAATGTTGGAGAGAATGTGGCAAGCTAGGAACTTTTACACATTGTTGGTGGGATTGTAAAATGGTATAACCACACTGGAAGGCAATCTGATGTTTCCTCAGAAAGCTGACCATAGACAATATATATGACCCAGCTATTCCACTGCTTGGGATATAACCTGAGAAAATGAGAACTGAGGCATAATGACTTATACATGAGTGCTCATAGCAGTGTTATTCACCATAGCAAGAATATGGAAACAGTCCACATACCCAACCATAATGGGATGAATTGAGAAATTATGGTACATTTCCACAATGGAATACTATGCAGCACATAGGAGTAATGATTTTGTAAATTACTCCTAAAATGGGAGGGACTGGAAAGCATTATGCTAAGTGAATTAGCTTAGTCTCATAAAGAGAAATATTGTGTAAAGCCATTATTGCAGAACAATATGAGACTCCAAGAGGGGGAGATTAAGCATAGGGTTACACAATATTATGGGTGGAGGGAAGGATGGGTAAAGGAAAGGGGAAAGATTTGGTGTGAAAAAGCAATATATACCAACTTTGTGAACTTTGTAAGTAAACCTGTATAAAATTTAAAATATACTATTTTTTAAGAAAGAGAGCAAAAGAAATTATTGAATTGAACAAATCTGCTATCAAGAATCTTTTTAAAGTGCACATTACTTTATGATTGAGGTCTTCATGAACAAAATCATGTTATTGAATATACCATAAATCAGTAGAAACAAAGCAATGTCTTAGAAGTCC
>NW_006402767.1:3196-4645 GCF_000299155.1 Elephantulus edwardii
TACTTCAAATGCTGTGAACAATAGGTGCAAAACAATGAGATACTATCTTTCTCAAGCATAGGATAACAATGCAGCAAACAATAAATTTTGCAAAGGATGTGGAGAGATTGGAACTCTTATATACTGCTGGTGAGATTGTTAGAATGGTACAATTCTGAGTTTGGCATTTCCTCAAAAAGCTGAACATAGAAACTTCATGGGGCCAGCTATTCCACTGCTAGGACTGATACAATATGGATGGGGTATATGTTAATTTTTGGGAAATGAAATAATTCATAATTAATGAGAAAGCTCTTTGAAAAGTGAAACTTGCTGTGTATGTTTAAAGGCATGTTATCCCTCATAAATCCTCTCTTGTGTGTAAAAGTGAAAAAATAAACCATTAAATGCCTACTTAATTTCAAACACATTAGTTTATTTTCTCTAGGCCATAGGCAATGCATTTAGTTAAATTTAAATGCTTTTTATTTCTTCTAAAATCCCCTTTTCATTTGAACTGTGATATTTTGGTACTGTTCTAGAAATAAAAAGTATTACATGTAACTATTTTACCCATAGGGAGTTTCTGAAATTTAGTTACATTTGTATTCAGCCCAATTATTTAGTAGAAGAAATGTTACGAGTGCTATACACATTTACTCAGGGCAAAGTTGTCATAACTGCATAAGCAACAATCAGAAACTCATACAGGACAGAATGTTTTGCTGATATATAATTTAAGAAAATAAAGATAAGAGAGTATTATAGGTTTTCAACCCCCACTGTGGGGAGAAATTGCCTTCTTAAAACAAAGCAGTTCTTGTGTAAATACAGAGAAGTTTACTGAAATCAGTATACACATTGGTTGTAACAGAATTCCTTATCTGGTTTAAAGAATGTAAGAACCTTTCCTTAGATATTCTGCATCAATTTGTGAGTTCGAATATCCAATGCAAGATGCAAGATTTTTTTTTTTGTTAAAGAAAATGAAAAGAATCGACAAATGATACCATGTATGAAACTTTTCTAAATGCAAAAGTGTACTTTCAGAAACAGAACATGCTTTTTGATTGTATATCAATGAACTACCTGGCATTTGTGGAAATGCAGATTCTAGATACAATCATGATCATCATCCATTGACTCTAAAAGAATGCAGAGTATGAAAAGATTTGATATGAGCTTTGGCCAATCATAATCACATGTAATGGAAAGGAGTTTATTCAAGATCTCTGGAGCTTTATGAAAAAAGAGCCTCAGTAAAATTGTGTGGATAGAGCAGGATCTGACAAATATTTCTTCTATTATACAAATTTCTGATGAGTAGAAGTTGATTCATATTATTCAGTGTAGGTATAGATGGAACACTTGATTTTACCTATAAAACCTACACTTGGACAAGGAGTCAGTCATCAGAACAGAGCAAGGAACCACAGCATGATTCAAAATCAGGAAGGGTGTACACCATTA
>NW_006402768.1:0-625 GCF_000299155.1 Elephantulus edwardii
GAGACCGGTCCTTGGAGAAGGACATCATGCTTGGGAGGGTGGAGGGTCAGTGCAGGAGAGGAAGGCCCTCTATGAGGTGTATTGATTCAGTGACTGGGATAATCGGGATGGGAGTGTCAGAGACAATGCAATTGGCATGAGACAGAGCAGAGTTTAGGGCTGTTGTACATAGGGTCGCTATGAGTCACAAGCGACTCGATGGCACATAACAACAACAACAACAACATCCATCTATCTATCTATCTATCTATCTATCTATCTATCTATCTATCTATCATCTATCATCTATCTACCAATTCCTTTTGGTATAATGACTCTGTACAATCTTTCCATCTTCTTTTAATGTTTTCATGATCATTTAATACTTTGCCCAAAGCATCCTTAAGTATTGCAACTCGAGGACTGAATAGCTTCTTCAACTCCTTGAGCTTAAGAAAAGCTGAATGATACAACCAGGAGAGGATAAAATAGATGAATGGGACCTTCTAAGAATCAAATCGCTATGCACATCCAAAAACTTCTCCAACAGGGTAAAAAGGAAAGCCACAAACTGGGAAAAAGTGTTTGGTAATGACATGTCAGATAAGGGACTTATATCTAGAATTTATAAAATACTTGAGCACCA
>NW_006402768.1:1673-4813 GCF_000299155.1 Elephantulus edwardii
TTAAAATTATTAAAGAAAATAAAATAAAAATTAAAAAAGAAATGCTGAATGAGTTCAGCCCCTTTGATTTTCTGACTAGCGCTCGTTGCACATTTCATTATAATACTTATCTTCCTGTGCCTTTTTAAAAAAAATTTGTTTTATTAATTTTAATGAACAGTTACACAGATTTTGGATTTCGATTTTTTCATTGTTACACTTTTCTCCCTGCCCCCCCCCAGTTCTCTCTTCTCTGAAAAATAAAAGAAAAATTCTTTCATTGGTATAAACCTCCCACTCTCACCACCCCCGCCCAGAGTACACTTCACCATGCAACCTTCATTCTGGACTCTTGTGATAACCATAATACTCTATCTTGCATCAATTTTAAACTGTTCTATCCCTCATCTGTTTCAATGCAGTATACATAATTCATCCAGTTTTTCTCAGTCTTACCCCAACTCTGATATCAGTCCCATTCTACAATGGCACTATGCAGTATTTGTCTGTGACTGAGATATTTCACTCAGCATAATATCCTCCAGGGTCACCCATTTTGAATAATATTGCATGAGTTCCTTGTTTTCCAATGCTGCATATTATTCCATTGTGTGAATATACCACAGCTTCTCTATCCATTTATTTGTTGATGACTACTTAGGTTGTTTCCAGTCCCTTGCTATTGTGAACAAAGCTGCGATAAACATGGTTGTGAAAATATCTGCTCAGATGGCGGTTATGGTCTTTTTAGGGTATATTTCCAGTAGAGGAATTGTTGAGTCAAATGATATCTCTATTTGCAATTTTTTGAGAAAGCATCACACTGCTTTCCACAGTGGTTGCACCATTTTACACTTCCACCAACAGTGAATAAGGGTTCCAGTTTCTCCACAACCACTCCAGCATTTGTTGCTTGCTGTTCTGTTAAATTTTGCTATTCTGACTGGGGTGAGATGGTATGTCATTGTTGTTTTGATTTGCATCTCTCTTAGAGCTAGGGAATTTGAACATTTCTTCATGTGCTTGTTGGCCATCTGAATGTCTTCTTTGGTAAAGTGTCTGTTCATATCCTGTGCCCATTTTTCTATTGGATTATTTACCTTTATCTTGTTGTGGTGCTCAAGTATTTTATAAATTCTGGATATAAGTCCCTTATCTGATATATTATTATCAAATACTTTTTCCCAGTCTGTGGCTTCCCTTTCTAACCTGTTGGAGAAGTTTTTGGATGTGCATAGGGCTTTGATTCTTAGAAGGTCCCATTCATCTATTTTATCTTCTCCTGGTCATAGATTTTTCAGGATATTTGGAAGACTGTTTATGTTGTGGACTAGGACTACTAGAATTCTTCCAAGCAAAAGCTTTAATAAAGTTTATAGTCCTTGGTTTTAGTCCTAAGTCCATGATCCACTTTCAGTTGGTTTTTGTATATGGAGTGAGGTGTGGATTTTGCTTGAGTCTTCTGCAGATAGTTTTCCAATTTTATAGCACCATTTGTTAAAAAGGCTGTTGTTTCCCCACTCAACTGATTTCATCTCTTTGTCAAAAATCAGTTGACCATAGGTAGATGAGCTGATTTCCTGGTTCTCAATTCTACTCCATTGACCTATGTGTCTATCATTGTACCAGTATCATACTGTCTTCACCACCACGGCAGTGTAGTTGGATTTGAAATCAGGGAGTGAGATGTCTCTTACCTTGTTTCCGTTTTTAAGGAGTGCTTTGCTTATTTGAGGCTTCTTTCCATTCCAAACGAAACTGGAGATTACCTTTTCCATCTCATTGAAGAATGGAATTGGTATTTGTATTGGCATTGCACTGAGCGTGTAAATTAATTGCCTTTGGTAGTATTGCCATTTTCACAATATTGAGTCTTCCTATCCATTAGCAGGGGATATTCTTCCACTTCTCCAGATCTTTTTTTGCTTCTTGTAGTAATGGTATGTAATTTTCTTTGAATAGATCCTTTGTGCTCCTCATTAGATTTACCACCAAGTATTTAATCTTGTGATTAGATATCGTGAAGGGTATTGTTTACTTTGCTCCTGCTCTGTATTCTCTTTGTCACTGTAGAGAATTCCAACTGATTTTTGTATGTTGATCTTGTATCCTGCTACTTTGCTAAATTGGTCAACTATGTCCAGTAGTTTTCTTTCCGAGTCTTTAGGGTTTTCTATGTATAATATCATATCATCTGCACAGAGAGATAAATTAACTTCCTCTTTGCCAATTTGGATACCTCTTATTTCCTTCTCTTGTCTTATTGCTGTCACTCAGACTTCCTATACAATATTGAATAGGAGAGGTGATATTTGGCATTCTTGCCTAGTTCCTCTTCTTAAAGGGAATGCCTTTAACCTCTCTCCATTGAGAACAATGTTGGCATTTCGGTTTTCATAAATACTTTTTACTATGTTAAAGAAATTCTCATCTAATCCTATTTTGTTGAGTTTATTAATCAGGAAAGGGTGTTGGGTTTTGTCAAAGGCCTTTTCTGCATCAATCGATAGGATCATGTGATTCTTGTTCTTTGTGTTGTTAATGTGATGAGTTACATTAATTGTTTTTCTTATGTCGAACCATCCTTGCATACCTATTATGAATCCCACTTGGTTATGGTGAATTATTTCTTTGATGTATCTTTGGAGTCTATTGGCCTGTATTTTATTCAGTATTTTTGCATCTATGTTCATAGGAGATATTGGCCTATAGTTTTATATTTTGGTGGTGTCCTTTCTTGGTTTTGCTATTAAGGATATGTTTGCATCATAGAATGAGTTGGGAGAATTTCATCTTTATGTAGAATTGGTGACTGTTCTTCTCCAAATTTTGATAAAATTGATTTGTAAAACCATTTGGTCCAGGGCTTTTTTTGGCTGGAAGTTGTTTTATTACCTTTTCGATTTCTCCTTTTTAGTGGGTCTGCTCAGATGTTCAATTTCGGTTTGTGTCAGTTTAGGTAGGTCATGCATTTCTAAGTATTTGTCCATTTCCTCTAGGTGTTCATATTTGTTTGAGTATAGTTTTTCAACTATACTATAAATAACTTTTTTTACTATAAAGGCAACCCCGTTTTTCCTTGTCTTTTAATCTCCAGAGTAATATATCATATGGTCATCAGACTCAAAATGCCCCATGCCAGTCCATCTCATCTCTCCAAT
>NW_006402769.1:0-4622 GCF_000299155.1 Elephantulus edwardii
AAGATTCATCCTAGAGAGTGTTAAACCAGGCTACTCCTTGGAGGCAAGGATTCTGGGGCTTCGTCTGACATACTTTGGACATGTTGTTAGGAGAGGCAGGTCCTTGGAGAGGGACATCATGCTTGGGAGGGTAGAGGGACAGCGCAGGAAGGGAAGACCCTCTATGAGGTAGATTGATTCAGTGACTGAGGTAATCGGGATGGGTGTGTGAGAGGCAATGCGATTGGTACAGGATAGAGCAGGGTTTAGGTCTGTTGTACATAGGGTCGCTATGAGTCACAAACGACTCGATGGCACATAACAACAACAACAACAATGACTTATTCATCACAAACACATTTTTAAAGAGACATAAACGCAGGTTATACACATGGATCTCACCTCATGGTATGCATAGGAATCAGATCGATTACATCTGTGGAAGGAACTATTGGAGAAGCTCAATATCAGCTGTGAAAACTAGGCCAGGGGCTGATTGTGGAACAGACCACCAACTACGCATATGCAAGTTCAAGCTGAAGCTGAGGAAAATTAGACCGAATCCATGGGAGCCAAATTATAACTTTGAGTCTATCCCACCTGAATTTCAGAGCCATCTCAAGAACATGTTTGAGGCCTTGAACACGAATGAACAAAGATCAGATGAGTTGTGGGAAGATATCAAAGGTATCATCCAAGAAGAGTGCAAACATTCTTTACAAAGAAGAGGAAGAAAAGACCAAAATGGATGTCAGAAGAAACTCTGAATATTGTCTGTCAGATAGTTTTCTAAATCTGAGCATACAGATTAAGACAGACTAAGAAGAAGGATTGGCCATTCACTTCCGAAATAGCAGGCCTTCGAAAACCCTGTGTACACACTTAAACTAGCAGATAGGGCAACAGAAGTGGAACTTTTAAGTATGGGAATACTAAGGCGGAGGAACAGTTGTAAACAGACACTAGTGACTATCAAATGGAATGTAGGAAAATTAGATATTGTTAAGGAAGAAATTGAATGCATGAATATCGACATATTAGGTATTGGCGAAATGAGATAGACTGGCATAGGCATTTTTAATTAGATGATCATATGATCTATTATGCTGGAGATGAAAAAGTGAGGAAAAATGGGGTTGCTTTCATAGTTTAAAAAGTCATTTCTAGATTTGTCTTGAAATACAATATTATGAGTGACAGGATAATATCCTTATGTATACAAGGAAGTCCAGTGAATACCACTATCATTCAAACATATGCACCAACAACCAGAGCCAAAGAAGAGGGAATAGATTCTTTCTACCAACTTTTGCTGTCAGAGATCAATCGAACATGCAACCAAGATGCATTAATAGTGATGGGTGACTGGAATGCAAAAGTTGGGAACAGAGAAGAAGGATCAGTAGTTGGAAAGCATGGACTTTGTAACAGAAATTAAGCTGAAGATAGGATGATAGAATTTTGCACAATCAACAATTTATTCATTGCAAATACATTTTACAAGAAACTAAAATGCAGGCTATAAACATAGATCTCACATGATGGTATGCATAGGAATCAGATAGATTACATCTGTGCAAAGAACCGCTGAAGAAGCTTATTACCAACTAGGCCAGGTGCTGATTGTGGAACAGATCACCAACTACTCATTTGCAAGTTTAAGCTGAAGTTAAATAAAGTGAAATCAAGCCCACAGGAACCAAAATATGACCTTGAGTCTATCCCACCTGAATTTCAGAACCATCTCAGGAACAGGTTTGAGGACTTGAACACTAACGAGTGAAGACCAGATGAGTTATGGGAAGATATCAAGAATATCATCCAGGAAGAGAGCAAAAGGTCATTGCAAAGATGGAGGAGGAAGAAAAGACCAAAATGGGTGTCAGAAGAGACTCTGAGTATTGCACTGGAGCGCCAAGAAGACAAAGCAGATGGAATAAATCAAGACATTAAGGAGCTGAACTCGTACAGTTTCTGAAAACACACTGGAGAGTCAGCTACAGGTCTGTTCCAACTCAATTACAATAAAATCGATGACAATTTAATGCTTCCACATGACTCTTATTATCTGGGAATAGCCAAGTTCTGTCTATTTCACAGAACCGCACCAACCCCTCCATAGCTGATTGAAACATCTCACTCAAAAGAGGCCCATCTGTTGACTGGCTAATTATCCAAGAGTTGGGGGACGTGGAATTAAGATTTAAAGTGCATGTTTTGATTTGAATTATATTTCCCAAAAATAAGTGACATAAATCCTACTTTTTTGTGTGGGAGTCTTCTTCAAGAGAGCATTTACAAAACTGATGGAGGCTTGGTGCTGGTAAAGCTGCAGAAAAATAAACCCTAGTGGTGTCCCTGGTAAGTGTTGAGCCTGGGAAGCAGATCAAAAATTCAGGTTAATGAAAAACCATAATCTTTCAGATTTACTCTATGTGGGGCCTCTTACCATTCCACATAAACTTAAGGATTGATTTTGCTATTTTTATAAAGAAGGCTGATGGAATTTTGATCAAGATTGTGTTAAATTTATAGATCAGCTTGGGTAGTATTGACATCTTAACAATATTAAATCTTCCGAACCTGGAGCATCTTCCCATAAGCCTTGTTTAATTTCCCTCAGCAATGTTTTATACTTTACACTGTATAAATTATTCAAGTTCCTGGTTAGACTTGCTTCTGTGTGTTTTATTCTCTTAATTGTTATTATAAATGAAATAATTTTTCTTTCCAATTTTTCATTGCTAGTATTTAGAAACTCTATTTTTATTTGCTCACCATGTGCCTTACAATTTGCTGTACCTATTCACTCTGGTAGTTTTCTTGCAGATCCTTTAGGGGGTTTATTTTTCTATATTTAGAACCATATCACCCATGAATAGAGACCATTTTACTTCTTTTCCCATCTGGTTATCTTTTATTTACTTTCTTGGCCTATTGCTCTGGCCAGGATTGTATACAATATTGAATAAAAGCAGTAAGAATGGATACCGTTGTCTAGTGCAACACCTTTTATTATTGCTATTTGAGTTAGTTTACAGACCACATTGGTATTCTTTTCAACTGTTTCTAAACATACCGTTTCCTGACGTTGACTACAAGTCCCACATTATATCATGACTCCTTCTATTTTCTCCCTGTGGTTCTTATTTCTGTTCCTCTTTCTAGTCATTTGCTACCTACTTTCCAAGTTTTTTCCTTAGACAAATGCTGCCATTGTGATCCTGTGTAGTTGAGTGCTGCACTCACCTTATAGATCTGTCTGTTGTTAGGCTGAAATTGTGCCACAAGTGTGAGTTCAGTTCCAGGCTCAAAGAACTGCTGAAGGCCACAGTTGAGGGTTCCACCAGTCTCCATCAGATGAATTAACATGGCAATTATTGTGATTTGTTCTGTTTACATTCCACTAACCAAGATCTTCCATTATGGTTCCTTTCAAAGCAGTTAGCAGTGGTGGTTAGTTTGTGCCTGAGTCCTAGAAGTTGAGGACTGAGAGAGTCTGTTGGTGTTAGGAACTAATTGTCTCCATACATCTTTTTTTCTCACCACTCTTTGTTTAGAAAACCCTGCTAATCTAGTGGTAAGAAGTTGCACTGCAATCCCAAAGACACACAATTCAAATCCACTAGCCACTGTGCATGAGAAGGATGAGAAATTTCCTCCTGTGTAATAAACTGCCTCTGAAAACTTCGTAGAGGATCAGCTATGGGTCAGTTCTGACTCGATGCTACACAACAAAGGCTATTTTCTTTAGACAAGGAGAGACCAATGGCTGCACCTTTGATGGGCACCTACAAGCTTTATGTTCCACTCACTGCTAACCAATGCTGTTGGTAGGTGCCCTCGAGTCAAGCACAACTCATAGGGACCTTATGAATAAAAGATCTGAACTCTGCTCTATCCTGTGCTATCCTCACACTTCCTGACACACAAGAGCCCTTTGTGACAGTCATCATATCAATCCAACTGGTTGAGGGTGTTCCTTTCCTTGCCAACCCTCCACCCTTCCCAGCATCCTGTCCTTCTCCGAGGAATACCCCCTCCTAGCAACATGCCCAAAGTATGTGAGGCTTAGCTTCATCATTCTTGCCTCCAAAGAGCACTCCAATCTGCCACCAGACGGGAAGGGAAGAGACCCAGGAAGAGCAATAGTCAGCCATCCACCGCAGAACTCCAGAGGAGCGAAGACTACCCGCCACTGTGCAACCCCCCTGCAGCCCGCACCTGTGTGACCCCCGACACACAGGGTGCTGCTGCAAAACAACCAGCAGTGCCCAAGCCTCGCCCCCACCTCTTGGTGGTAGTGTCCAAGCCCTGCACTCCTTACCACCCTAGTCCCTTGCTTTCCTCCCCTTCCCCCGCCCCCCTTCCAGCTCCACAACCACGCACCTCAGCCCCCACCACAGCCCTGTAACCTCAGGGCACCACCACGGATCCAGCCATCACCTGGAGCTATCAAGGGAGCTGTTGTGGAATTAACCTGGCAGAAGAAAGGCCGGTAGGATCTTATCTGTGTTTACTGGGGCTGATTATCTGGGAGAGCACCTAAGGGCGTGCCCACAGGTGGGGAAATTGGCCGAGCTCTCTTGGGTTCCCACCCAAAACGAGCCAGCCAGCTGGCTTCTGTGAACTCTGCAGACCAG
>NW_006402770.1:0-1211 GCF_000299155.1 Elephantulus edwardii
AACAATTTCTAATTTTCCTACATTCATGGTTCTCACATTCCATGTTCCAATCACTAGTGTCTGCTTACAACTGTTCCTCTTCCTTTGTATTTCCATGCTTGACAGTTCTACCTAGGTTGCCCTTTCTGTTCGTCTACGTGTGTTGTGTTGTACGTAGGGTTTTCAGAAGCCTGCCATTTCAGAAGTGGTGGCCAATCAAATGCACTATTTCCCACCACTCCACTCACAGAATCGATCCATCTCATCGAAGGTCTTCCTCTTCTGCGCCATCCCTCCGCTCTGCCAAACATGATGTCCCTCTCCAAGAACCAGTCCCTCCTTGCAACATGCCCAAAGTATGTCAGAAGAAGCTTCAGAATCCTTGACTCCAAGAAACATTAAGCCCTTAAATATTACAAGTTTTAAATATTGTTTTGTTTACTCTTGCTTCTTTACATTGCCATATAAATTTTTTAATCAATTTGTCAGTTTCTATAAAAATAAAGTAAATGATCAAACAAGAACCAACCCTGCTGAAACTTGAATGAGATTGCCTTACTAGGATGGATGAATTTGGGAGAATGAGCCATCTTCCAGTGTAGTTCACACGGAGTTGTGCTGTTAACCCAAAGTTGTCCTCTTTTGTGGTTTGGATACACTAAAGATCTACAAGAGAAAGTTGGATAATCTGCTCCCCTGTGATTAAAAGCCTCAGAAAACCCACTGGAGTGTCAAGGTATGAGTCTATTTCAACTTGGTGGCGATGAATTACTTGTGTGTTTGTTTCCCCAAGGGTATTTTGTTTAATTTTTATTGTGTTGCTTTTTAAAATTGTTTTGACACCAGATCTTTCCCCTTTTCTTTACCCACCCCTCCTTTCACCCATCAAATTGTGTGACCCTATGTTTAAGCACTCCCTCCCCTTGTCCATCTTCACTCCTCTGCTCCCTCCTCTCCACTTTGAATCCTCATAAGTTTTCTACAATAATGGTCTTATACAGTATTTGTTCTTACGGGATTGAGTTAGTACAGTTAGCATAATGCTCTCAGGAACATGGCATTCAGCAACTTGATAGTTGTTTGAGAGTCAGAGATTGTGAGGATGGCACAATATAGGAGAAAATTTAAATCTATTGTTTATAGTATTTTGCTTTGTCATTCCGAGCAGCCTTTCGGAATCTTCTGTTCAGCTCTTTAGTATCTTGAATTCTTCCTTGTGCTTTGGCTTCTCT
>NW_006402770.1:3286-4757 GCF_000299155.1 Elephantulus edwardii
GTGCGGTTGGTGCAGGATAGAGCAGGGTTTAGGGCTGTTGTGCATAGGGTCGCTATGATTCGGAAACGACTCGATGGCACATAACAACAACAACAACATTGTTTATAGGGTCACTATGGGTCATAATTGATTCAATGGCATTTAACAATAATAACAGCAACAACATGCCAGAATCAAATGCAACAAAGAATATGGATCCTGCAAAACTGAAAATAATCTCTTTTATGTATAAGCTTGCTGCCATCTATTCTACCTCATAAGTTTCTAGAAAAATGAAACTCTAATACCACAATAACATACTGGTACACACCCATCAGGCTACATAAAAGAAAAAAAATCCAAAGCCTGACCATGCATACTTTTTTCAAGTTTGGTGAAGATACATTTCCCTTTATTTTATTTTTTAATTTCATTTTATACTTGTTTATTTACAAGGTTCGTATACATTATTTTTCACACTGGATCTTTCCTCTTTCCTTTACCCAACAGTCCGTTCACCCATCAAATTGTGTGACCCTATGATTTAGCACTCACCCTCCCTTCCTTGGATCTTCGTACACTACAATAATGGTCTCATATAATATTTGTCATTATGAGACAAGTTAATTCATTTAGCATAATACTCTCTAGTCCCTCCCATGTTAGGTAGTAATTTATGCTCCTGCGTGCTGCATAGTATTTCATTGTGTGAATGTACCATAATTTCTCAATCCATTCCATTGTAGTTGGGCGTTTGGGGTGTTTCCACATTCTTGCTATAGTGAATAATGTTCTGCTATAAATATTGGTATACAAGTTTCTGTTTGTGCCTCAGTTATCATTTTCTTAGGGTATATTCCAAGCAGTGGAATAGCTGGATCATATGGAATTTTATATTCAGCTTTTTGAGGAAATGCCAAATAGTCTTGTAGAGTGGTTGTACCATTTTACAATCCCACTAACAATGTATAAGAGTTCCTATCTCTGCACACCCTCTCCTATATTTATTATTTGCTGCCCCACTAAACTTTGCCACTGTTACTAGGGTCAGATGCTATCTCCTTGTGGTTTTGATTTGCATCTATTGATACCAGAAGTATTCTGTAAACTTTCATTATGAGACCCTTGTAAGAGATGGTATTACTAAATGTATGTTCCCAGTCAGTAGGTTTTCTTTTCTTTCTGTTGGGAATTTGTTTGATGAGCACAGAGATTTAATCTTTAGAAGGTCCAGTTAATCAATTTTATCCTCTTCATATTGTGCATTTTAGGCTGTCTTTAGCTGTCGCTTTATACTGTAGACTAGGCTTTCTAAGCTTGATCTCAGTTTGTCTCTTATGAACTTTATGGTTTTGGACTTCAGTCCCAGGTCTTTGATCCACCTTGAGTTGATATTTTTTTTTTGTATGGTGTGAGTTCCTCTTCCTCTTCCTTTGTATTTCCATACTTGAAAACTCAACCTCCTTTGCCGTTTCTGTTATCTAAATGTGTT
>NW_006402771.1:0-1777 GCF_000299155.1 Elephantulus edwardii
TTAAATAAAATGTGAAAGGTTGTTGGCCTTTGGGGCATGTGAAAAAATGCAAAACAAAACAAATGGTACTTTTTAAATGCAACAACAGGTATGTCGAAATAAACATGCTTAATGTAACACCCTTTGGAAATGCTGATGCCCTAGCGTTTCCTGCCTTTAGCTTGGGGTTAGATGCAGGTAACACAGGAAAAAGGAGCCGCTGTTCTTATCTCTGTCTGGGGGTCCTTGTCCGAGTGTGATCTTCTCCTCTGTAGTGTACAAATTGTGGTAAAATTGACAAAGGAATATATGCTCCAATGAGTTGACCACTTATATTAGGCAAAAGCAGAGCATTAAAGAGTATGGCTTATGATAAAGGCTGGCCAAGGATTCTTACATAAGAAGGGGTAGTTGTTGTTGTTATGTGCCATCGAGTGTCTTGTAACTAGTAGTGACTCTTTGTACAACAGATCTGAACCCTGCTCTATTTTGAGTCAACTTCCTTGTCTCTGACACATACAACCCTCCAGACCCCAGGCACTGAATCAATCCACCTCATTAAGGGTCTTCCTCTCTTGTGCGGTCCCTCCACCCTTCCAAGCACGATGTCTCTCTCCAAGGACTGGTCCCTCCTTGAAACATGCCCAAAGTATATCAGGTGAAGCTTCAGAATCCTTGCATCCAAGGAACAGCCTGGTTTTACCCTCTCCAGGACAAGCCTGTTTGTTCTCTTGGCAGTTCATGGCATATTCAATACTCTTCTCCAGCACCACAACTCAAAGGCATCAGTTCTTCTTCTGTCATTCTTAATCATTGTCCAGCTCTCTGATGTATAGCAAGTAATTGCAAAGAACATGGCAGGATCAGGTGCATCTTAGTCTCCAGACTGACATTATTGCTCTGCAGGAGAGAAGGCCTAATACTTGCAAAATTGTCAAACAACAAAACACTCAAGGCAAAAGTATATGGTATTGATATTCTTTTGGCTTTTATTCTGAAAATCAAAATGCATCTGTTCTGTTCTGGTCTGTTTGTTTGGGTTTGTTTCTTTTTAATCCTAAAATACTGCATCTGCTCATTTACAAATTTAATATTTCTCAAGCAGAGATAGTCAAGCTGCGTGGATGTGGTCTTAATTTCCCCAGAAAATGCCAACTCAGAGGCCCAGGCCTCTCCAGGAAGAACTAAGGGAACTAGACATGTTGTGTCAAATCCTTGAGTTGGAACCAACTGTTAGCTGACCCTCCAGCAGGTTTTCAAGGACAATTAATCACAGGGCAGGAGATTACTCATCTTTCTCCCATCGAGCAGCTCGTGGCCTCAAACCACATGCCTTCGGGATTGCAGCACAGCGACTGAAGAATGAACGATGAGCAAGTCAGGCAAACAGCACTGTTGTTAAGTGTCTTCAAGTCATAAGCGATTCACAGCGACCCTATGAACCAAAGTCCTCAACACTTGTGTAACTTTCATCCTTTCTCCAGGCTCATAGGGTTTCCGGAGGCAAACTATTATGGAAGTGGGTGCCACTCCTGCTTCCAAACTTGTTTTAATCGGGGAGCTGCACCAAACACTGTCCACCATGGGTGACCATTATCACATTTGACACATCAGTGTCACTGTGTTCAGCTTCACACTAGCCGGACATACATGGCCATATTTTCAGAATGACTAACTGTGACCATCTTTGGTTTTGTTCCTTCCCTTCCTATGGGGAAGGGAGTTGTTGTTGTTGTTGTTATGTGCCATCGAGTCGCCTGCGACTCATAGCGACCCTATGTACAACAGCCCTAAACCC
>NW_006402771.1:2347-4690 GCF_000299155.1 Elephantulus edwardii
GCTGTAAAGTCATAACCAACCTGTAGCTGACCCTCTGGCGGGTTTTTAGAGGCAGTTAATTGCACAGGAGGAGAATGACCATCCTTCTCCTGTGGAACAGCTGGTGGCCTCGAACACGTGCCTTCAAGTTTGCAGCGCAGCTTCTTGCCACTAGGCCACCAGATCTCCCTTTTAAACATTAGTAATAATAATAATGTTTAAAAATCTATCAATGTATACAACTTCAGGCCCATGATTGGTAGTGAGATTCCTTCAGAAGAAAAGTAATAGTCAAAATTCTTTATGACAGGTTATTGGGAGTAATTAAGTAATGCTGATGTCTCATACTCCAGTGCTCTCCAGTACACTTGGAATAAAACCCAAATTCTTTATTGGATTTATGAGGCTCTGGATAATCTGGGCTCTGCCAATCTCACCCAGTCTTTGTCTTATTCTTCCTGGCTCATGGAAGACTTCAACCATACTTTGACTCCTTCTGGTGCCTTTAGCTGGTCTCTTTTCCAGATGATGGTATTTCCTGCTTTTTCTGCCTGTTGGACAGTGTCCTCCTGTCCCTCTTCCTTCATAAGGCTAGCTCCCTCCTATGTTTAAGTCCCAGACCACAAAATCTATTCTAGTCCACCTCCCCTTCCTTCACTCACTATTTTATCACCTGGTGTCACTTCTTAGCACCATCAGAAATTGCCTCTTTCATTTATTTAATAATAGGATAGGATCATTTGACCACTTACTGAGCATTTTCTACACGTCAGTCACAGTTCAAAATTAATGTAGTCGTCTGCTAATAACAGTCCCCTCTGCTCTTTGCGGATAAAACAGATACAAACATCCTCCTTGCTTTACTTGAAGTGATACAACAAGTTGATGGCAGAGCCAGGAATCCACTCAGGCAACAGCGTTCTGGTTCCCTCTCCATCCTGGTATTGGGCTGAAGACACTAGAGGAGAGACTGCTCACTGCTGGACTTTCATGTTCAAGCAAACCAACAAAATCCCCCTCTTGTCCAGGAGACTTCCACTCATGCTGAACCCAAGAGAATCAGGCTCTTACAGGGTCTTCTTCCCTGTGGTCTTTATGAAAGTAGTACGTCAAGTCTGTCTTCCCAAACACGGCAGGGTATATTCAAACCTAACCAGTTTTTAGGTTGTTGCTGCTGTTGCTGTGTGCCCTCAGAGTGAGAAGTGACCCACAGCTGACCCTCCAGGGGGTTTTCAGAGGCAGGAAATGGCTAAGGGGCAGGGAGAGATTGCCTATCCTCCTCCCACAGAGCAGCTGATGGATTCAAACCATATGCCATTGAGACTGCAGTGCAGCTTCTTACCACTAGGCCACCTGAGCTCTTGTTAAACATAAACCTTTTGTCTCCAGGGACCCTATTTCCACAGTAAGTGCTCACTAAATATCTATTGTCTTAAAGGATTTATGGGAATTGGAGCATACCTCTGCTCCATCCAGTTTCCAGCAGCTCATTTTTTTTTAAAAAAAGAGCACCAAGTGTTTCCTCCAAGGCACTTCTAGGTGGCCTCAAACCTCCAAACCTCAAACTGGCAGCCTAGCCCCGTGCTATTTGTTCCACGTTGTTGTTGTTGTTATCGTGTATTGTGTTATTCCGTCGAGTCAGAACAGACCTATAGCTGACCCTCCAGAGGGTTTTCCGAGGCAGTTAATCGGATGCGAGGGGATTGCATTCCCAAGGAGCAGCTGGTGGATTTGAACCACGAGCCTGTGGGATTGTAGCGCAGCTGCTCACCACTAGGCCACCAGAGCGCGGACACTATGTGAATGGGCTCCCCAGTCAGCTCTCAGGGCAGCCCGTACAGTATTGCATGTAATGAATGAATAAGGAGAGTCCAGAGCTTCACTCTTCCGCGGCTGCTTCCCTGGGTCTCTTGGTGGGAGGCTGTGCGCGCTCCTCTACTGAACAGGCATAGAGATTGGCTAGTCATGTGAGTCCGCTTCAAACAGAGTGCAGCTCCTTAAGTCAAGGCATTTTGAAAGAAAATATCGGCAAGTCTTACGTGGGAGCGGTAGAAGTGATGAGGCAGAAAGACGCAGCTGAGCAGTCTGTGGGCTCCGTGTCAGCTCCACCTTTCAACCTAGGACCCTCCCCTACCCCCGCCGGCTTCCATTTCTCTTTCTTCCACTGCTGGGAGCCTGCGCCTTCCTGTGCCTTACTGGCCTCGAGGAACCTGGGGAGTTTGACAAACTTAGTGGGCTGGGCTAGTATGGAGTCTGGGGGGTCATTGCAGGGCTATTATTAGGATATGTCTTAAATCCGATTAGAGTGAGCCCAGGCTGAGCTGGTATCCTGGAGAGGTGGGATGGATGAGGTCTCTAAATGTA
>NW_006402772.1:0-1829 GCF_000299155.1 Elephantulus edwardii
ATTCAGCTCTTTAGTATCTTGAATTCTTCCTTGTGCTTTGGCTTCTCTACGCTCCAGTGCAATCTTCAGAGTTTCTTCTGACATCCATTTTGGTAATGACCATTTGCACTCTTCTTGGATGATACATTTGACATCCTCCCACAACTCATCTGGTCTCAAACCTGTTCCTGAGATGATTCTGAAATTCAGGTAGGATGAAATCAAAGTCATATTTTGGCTCCTGTGGATTTGGTTTAAGTTTCCTCAGTTTCAGCTTGAACTTGCATATGAGTAGTTGGCGGTCTGTTCCACAATCAGCTCCTGGCCTAGTTTTCACAGCTGATATTGAGCTTCTCCAGCGGTTTTTTTTCCATAGATGTCATCGATCTCATTCCTATGCATACCATCAGGTTAAATCCATGTGTATAACCTATGTTTATGTTTCTTATAAAACGTATTTTCAATGAATAAGTCATTGATTGTACAAAATTCATTCTCTCTCCAGCTTCATTTCTGTCACCAAGGCCATGTTTTCCAACTTCTGATCCTTCTCTGTTCCCAACTTTTCTAACCTAATCTGTTATATATTTCCTTCTTCACTGGGATCAATAGTAAGTTTGGTGTGTCTTCTTTACATATTTCACAGGATCTTTAGAGCTAAATGTGCTTTGTATGTAGAGAAGGACCAGCACAGAGCAGAACACCTTGGTGTCCTCTCTCAAGCTACTGCCCAGGTACTCACAGACCTAGGGCAAGAGTGGATTTTGGTGATGACACTGTGACATAGAGAGGTCTGGTTGCCTAGTGAGTAGGGAATTGCACTGGCATTACAAAGGTTCAAATCCTTGGGTATGCTAAAGGAGAAATAAATATAAGTAATCTCCTGTACAATTTATAGCTTTTGAGAATCCACTGGATGGTCAGCTTTTATTTGGCTCTGTTTCAAAGGCACTGAGTTTGACCCTGTGGCATTGGCTAAAATGGTGTTTAACACCAAATAAAAACCTTTTTATTGTCTGTTAAATATACGTTGTTGTAGTCCATTGCTTTTTCACTTTCAAGTTATTCCAGTAAAATTTCATGTAAAATATCTTCTACGTTCCTTGATTATATATGGATATTTTTTCTATAAAGCTAGCTGGAAATTCTTTTGATTCTCATTCATTCACAAAGTGTTTACTGAGCATCTGTTCTACTTAGAGTTGAGAGACAGAGGAGGGTAAGGGCTTGCTCTCAAGGAGCTCATATTCTAGTGGCTTCTTGTCAACCAAAAATATGATTACATTGTCTTTCTAGCATCTTCCAGACATTCCTTAAGAGTAATAAAAAAAAAAAAAAAGCAAAGCTAAGAGTGGAGCACAATGGCACATTTCTATTAATATAATAATCATTCAACCAGCACAGAAATGATGCTGAACTTTCAAATGCAGATCGAATTTCATTCTGCCTTCCATCCTTTCCTTTGCTCTCATTTCATATTCACTAAAAAAGAATTCTTATTCCTGTACTAGCCTGAGAAGAACACTATTCCTTACCATTCTTCAGCTTTCCCAAGAGTTTTCCATAGAATAGAGATAAGATTATCTCTGTCTGTCTCTCTCTGTATAAATGTCTATCTTCTTTCTCTCTCTCCCCCACCCTCCCTCCATCTTTCTCTTTCTCCCTCCCCCTCCCTTCCTTCCATCCTTCCTTCCTTCATCTTTCTTTCTACCTCCCTCTACCTGATATTGTTGTTGTTATGTCCCATTGAGCTGCCTGTGATTCATAGAATTCCTATGAATTTCCAACAGCCTGAAATCCTGAGCTAGGCTCACTAACTCCGACACTCCTATCTTCATTACTTCAGTCAC
>NW_006402772.1:2939-4721 GCF_000299155.1 Elephantulus edwardii
GATGGGTGTGTCAGAGGCAATGAGATTGGCACAGGATAGAGCAGGGTTTAGGGCTGTTGTACATAGGGTCGCTATGAATCACAAACGACTCGATGGCACACAACAACAACAACAACAACAACAATGCTAAGAGTGTTGACTGTGGAGCCTAGCAAATAGAAGCTGTTAATAATCTCAATCTCTTCACCATCTATCAAGGGCTGCTAATTGGCCCATTGGTGAGAATATCTATCTTCTTGATATTGTGCTTCAACCCATTTTGAAGAATACAGTCCTTGACCTTCTGCAGCAAGTGCTTCAGCTCTCCCTCAGTTTCAGAAAGTGAGGTTGTGTCATTTGCATAATGTAAGTAGTTGATGAGTCTTTCTCCAGTTCTGATGCCACATTCCTCCTCATAAAGTCTAGCCTCCTGAATTTTTGCATATAGATTGAAAAGGTGTGGAGAAGGACACATCCCTAATGCACTCCTTTCCTAATTTTGAACCATGAAGTGTTTCCTAGCTCTGTTCTAAGGACTGCTTCCTGGTCAAAGGATAAGTTTTACACAAGCACAATCAAGTATTCTGGGATTCCCATCTCCTCAAGGTTAGCCACAATGTGTTGTGATCCACACAGTTAAATGCATTAGCATAGTCAATGAATCACAGATAGACCTCTGGATATCTAGCAATAGATAAATATAGATAAATAGACATAAGTAGATATATAGATAAAGATAGAAATACAGATAGACAGTGCTCTAGTGGTACGGTGCTTTACATGCTACACTGCTAACCCAAAATGCTTATGTCTGAATCCTTCATCAACCCTATTGGAGAAAATTGTGCAGTCTCTTCTGTTAAATATCTCTAGGAGAGTGGGACTAATTTGGGTTAGGATTAGCTGCGGAGTCAGTTCTGACTTGTAGTGTCCCTCCATTAGGTTTCCAAGGATAAATCTTTACCAGAGGAGTTTAGCAACTTTTCTCCTATGAAACAGCTGGTGGATTTGAATGGCTGATCTTTCAGTTCTATATCTTATGTTAGGTCTTTGCACTGGACGTAAGGCCAAGGACCCAAGGAAGGGACCAGAGAAAGAAAGGAAGCTAAAGAAGCTTTATTAAGGGGTCTCCTGAGCGGGATTCCTTGGTCTGCAGAGAAAAAGACAGGCAGAGAGCCAGACCACGGAATACCACAACATAAGGTTGATTAGGGCAGGGTCTTATAGTAAGTGTCTTCAGGGAGGAAAGGAAGGGACATTCCATTGTGGTTTAGCCAGATGGGTGGGCTTCTAGAAAGGGACAGGAAGGGCATTCCACGGTAGTTTATTCAGATGGGTGAGGCTGTTCACTCCCTTTGTTGACATGTTGATATTCCTTGAATCCTTTGTTCTCCCTTTGACTTTGGTCCACCCCTGACACCTTATGTTTGGAAGCAGGAGTGGCATCCACTTCCTAAACAGCATGCCTCCTGAAACTCTATGAACTTTGATAAATGCCAATAGTTATAGAAAGGTTTCAGATCTTTTGTTCATAGGGGCCCTATGAGTTGTGCTCAACTCGAAGGCAATCAACAACAATAACATACCTTATGGACTATTCAACCAGAACTCCATATGTGAATATATGTGTAGATAGATTGTTGTTGTTGGGTACTGTTGAATCAAATATGACTCTTAGAGACCTTTTGAATAATGGTTCTGAATCTTGTTCTATCTTGTGCCATCCTCATACTTCTGACACACTAAAACCCATCAATATGTCAATCCAGCTGGTTGAGGATCTTCCTCTATTTCACCAACCAA
>NW_006402773.1:0-1349 GCF_000299155.1 Elephantulus edwardii
AACAAGCCAACAGAGGCTCCATAAGAACTTCTTTACCTTCTTAGGCAGAAAAGGAGTAGATACAGTTGGACAACCAATCAGACTTTGATATACACCCTTCTTGAGTCTTTTTATCACAACTTGCCCATTCCATGATGGAGCCCTGGTCTCAGGTTGCTAACTAAAAAAGTCGGTAGTTTGAACCCTTCAGCTATTCCACAAGAGAAAATTGAGACCGTCTGTTCCTATTAAGATGTATGGACTTGGAAACCCAACAGAGGGTCACCATGAATTGCAATTAACTTGGAATCAGTGGGTTTAGTTTCTATTTTTCTTAGCAAGCTCAAAGGACTTTGAAAAGGAAAAGAAGTTTTTTTAAATCACCATTTAACAAATACCAGAGACTGTTAATTTTGTTATTGTTGAGTACCACAGAGTAAGAACCGACCCACAGCTGACCCTCCAGCAGGTTGTCAGAGGTAGTAAATAGCACAAGAGGAGATTGCCCATCCTTCTCCTGCAGAGTAATCGGTAGATACAAACTATGTGCTTTCAGGCCCAGAGACTGTTAATACTGGTTGTTAGTTATATGAGGCAAGTTCAAGAATCTCCAAAACATCTTGCCTTTGTTTACTACATTACTTTTGGTCTAAAGTACTTCTCAAGAAGTCTCTTGCTAGAATAAACCTATTTTATTTAATTGTAGATGATCATATACGCCAATACGAAGTTGTTGACAGTAGAAAGTAACTTGCTTGCTCTTTAGAAAACTACTCATGAGAAAACAGAAGCCAGGTAGGTTTTTTTAGAGGTGAAGGTGGGGATACTAACACAGGCAATGGCATGACCCAGCAAGGCATTCCTGGAGTCAAGGAGGGAAGAGTGGAACTCTAGGACAGAACCTGGAGGCTTGTGGCAAATTGTTCTCATTGTACCAAAGTATGTCCTTGTCCAGTGTTTAGCATCTTTGTTTATCTTTCTACCCATCAACATCTGGAGGAATGCTGGATGATGGAAGGCTCTATGGTAAATTATTTTAGAAAGAAATCTAATTTGTATTCCTTTCTAAAGTGAATCCAAGTGATCTAATCTTCTATTTTTTTCATTTTTTAATTGTACTTTGAGTGTAAGTTTATAAAGCATATTTTTAAAATCAATTATTCATCTGTATTTTTTCCATAGCATTAATAACAATATCAATAGTTTCTGATCATTGCTTTTCCCATATTGTCTATCCCTTTACTCATATTGATATATACTGATTGTTGTTGTTGTTGTTGTTGTTATGTGCCATTGTGTCACTTGCAACTCATAGCATCCCTGTGTACAACAGCTCTAAACCCTACTCTGTCCTGAGCCAAATTTATTGT
>NW_006402773.1:2784-4647 GCF_000299155.1 Elephantulus edwardii
TCAATTGACTTGTGTTCATAGAGTTTTTAAAGGCCTGTTATTAGGAATTAGTCTATCCTGCTTCCTAGTCTTTCTTAATCAGGGAGCTCTACCAAAACCTGTCCACTGTGGGTAGCCATTATGGCATTTGAGCCACCAGTGGCACAGATTTCAGAAACACACAAGCCCATTATCTCAGTACAGCAAACTGACAGACAAGTGCTGTACCACTTAGAACAACATTCTCCTCAAACACAATCAAATAAGGCCTGAAGGCCTGTGGCTCTATGGCTCAACTGTCTTTTACATACAAAGACAATGATTGCTTAAACAAGAGGCTTCCATCCCACAGCTGACTGTTAGCAAAATCAGAAACAGTCAATCAGCTTACACATGGTTGTTAACAAAATTGAAAAAAAAAGTCCAAATAATTTACACCCAGCTTTCAAGTAAATAAAAGATACTTACTCTCCAGAGTCCAACTGCTCCAAGCTGGAGTTTGTGTCTACAGGAAAGTTATTTCTGGGACAATAACCCTTCAAATGTCAGCAAAATTCTATCTCAGAGAGATGAGGGGAAAATTTTGCATGTTCTGAGAATGCTCAGGAATCTGATACACAGAAAGTCCTTAGCCAGATGGGACAACCTGAGATTGTCTATCTTTTGCCTCAGATTTCAGGGAAGTTGACATTTTATTTACTGTTCAAAACTGCCAACTCCCACCTTCAGAGTGGGGAATGAATATGGGTGACATCAAAAGGTGGCGTTCCTACAACCCAGTTCTCCAAAGCTGCCCCTTCCCCTCTGGTTAGTGTAGGGCTTGGGGGCTGGGAAGGGCCTATCTGTACATTTTGTGCTATAAAAAGTTTCTTTTTGTTTATTTAATACTATGGAAGTATTTAAATATAAAGAGGAATGGCTAGGACTGGTTCTGCTCTCTCTCTTCCTCTTCCGCCAATATTGAGTTTCCTCACATTGGCTGATCTAATCTCACTGGAAGAGCCAGAAAAGGAACAAGGGCTGGAAAGGATGCATCAATTCCTTCCCTTTCCCTTCCCAGGTTCCCCTCCATCACATCACCACCCCTTCCCAGTTTCCCATATGCTCCAAATACTTATATAATAAAATGGTCTGTTTTGTCCAGGAAAAATAAAAGACTAGGGCAATAACCCTTCAGATGTTAACAAATTTTCACCTCAGAGAGATAAGAGGAAGAAAAAACTATCTATGGAGTGGCATTTTGAACTTCATAAATACTACATATCCTGAATGTCCTTGTTTATATCTACAAACTACTCAGTCATCCAGCTGGTCATACAGACAGAAATAATTGTGGAGAAGTGGTCAGGAACATGAAGGAAGAAAAAAGGTAGCAGATATTATTGGATAGACAAGTAAGATGAATGGAAAGACAGGATACAGTGATGATTTAATGAAACATTATAATAAATGGCATTGATCAATTGTCTTTAATGTTAAAATTTAAAATGTATATGAATGATTGAATGAAAAAAATTCTTAAAATAGATAATACATATGTTTATGTAATATAGAAAAACATATAGATAACATCATTTAAATGGATATAAGATTGATCCATAATCTTTTTCACTTGGGTCAACAATAAGTACCCTTGAAAAGCACAATATACCTTCTTTTCCAATGTGCATGGAACATTCTCCAGAATAGATCACACTCTAGGTCACAAGGCAAGCATCAACAAATTTAAAAACATAGAAATTATACAAAGTGTCTTCTCAGAGCACAATGCCACAAAATTAGAAATTAGTAACAAGAGAATAAAGGAGAAAAATAATACAGTTGGAAGCTGAACAACAACTTGCTTGAATATGGCTGTGTACAAGAAGAAATAAAAAATGAAAT
>NW_006402774.1:0-525 GCF_000299155.1 Elephantulus edwardii
GCATCAGTTGCAAACTTAGGAGTTCATGCCTCTTTCTGCATTTCAGATTAGATGGTCCCTTCACTTACCTGTAGCCCCCACACTGGGCCAAATCAGTACATAAGAGTCCACAAGCTAGCAACCATTCGTCACTTATCTACTCATCATACTGGGTGGACAGTGCCAAAGGAACACATCAAGACTCAATCTGACCCTACACAGCTTTTTGCCTCCCACTTCCACTCATCAAGTAGACCTAGGTGGTGAACAAGAGTTAAGGGTAAAGCATATTTGCCAGCGTCCTTTAAGTCCTGAAGAGAAGGTTCTAATGGTTACCAGCTGTACCTTGCCTCAGTGAATTAGCAAAGGCTCTCTACTTGTCTTCTTTCAGATGTAACACTCCTCAGAGTATTGGGAAGGGTTGAATCTTGCCCAGGCTAAGCCCCATGCACTCTAGAAAATTCTACTATTTACTACAATCATTCCTTTTAGGGAAAAATTGCCCTTTTGCATATCCAATTAATATCCAACTGGCTTACATTCTTC
>NW_006402774.1:1360-4618 GCF_000299155.1 Elephantulus edwardii
GGATGGGTGTGTCAGAGGCATTGCAATTGGCACAGGATAGAGCAGCATTTAGGGCTGTTGTACATAGGGTCGCTATGAGTCGCAAACGACTTGATGACACATAACAACAAACAACAACCAACATTACCATTTAGGAAAAAAAGTCATTTAAAAACCCCAATATTCATCAAGTACATATTTTGTTTGTATATTTGTTTAATTTTTAAATATTGGTTAGCATACAAATTCACATACATTGTATTTAATTCATGTACATTGCTTTTCACACATTCCTTCATTCACATTTTTTCATATGCTCCTTTCCATACACTGTGTTTTATAAAATTAATCACTATTGATCTATGCCCACTATCACCACAACTTTTCAAGTCCTCACTAGATCTATCCTAATTCCTTGACCCCCTCCCTCTACCCGCCAAACTCTGAAACACTGTGAATTTCCCCTTTCACCCCTCCTACTCAGTCCACTTGAACCTATCTCTTTCCTCCTTTGGACTTTTATCCACATCCTACTAGTTATTCTTCAGTTTTTACAATAATGGTCATATGCAGTATTTGTCTTTATGAGACTTAGTACACTCAGCATTCATGCTCTGTAGGCTTTTGCATGTTATATAGTATTTAAAAAAAAATCATTGCTATTGAGTACTGTATAGTATTCCATTGTGGAAGTGTACCACAACTTCTCAATCCATTCATTTTTTTATGTACATGTGTGCTGTTTGGTGTTTCTTCAAACTGAACATAGAAACACTAAATGACCCACCAATCCCCCTGGCTGGGGAGAGCGGGGCCAAGGTCAGGCAGGGTGGTGGAGCCTGACTGGGGAGGGCAGGCCAGGGCCAGGCGGGGTGGGCGAGCCTGGCTGGGGAGGGCGGGGCCAGGGCCAGGCGGGTTGGGTGAGCCTGGCAAGGCAGGCTAAGAAAGATGTGCCCAGGGGCGGAGCGACCCTGGCTGGGGAGGGAAGGACCAGGGCCAGGCTGGGTGGGTGAGCCTGGCTGGGGACGGAGGGGATAGGGCCCTCCACCCCGCGCCCAAAGCGAGTCGTCCTTTGCGCTCAGCAACTCGCCAAGCAGCCCCAAGGCACGCGCAGTGCCCTCACGGTATGGCGAAGGCTTCTGGAATATCAGGGATCCTTCATCCGATGTCTCTCCCATCTCCTCTCCGGGAACCCGCAGGCAATCCGCCACATCACCCAGTCGCTCGGCACACAGCCCTCCACAGCCTCCATGACCCTCTCTCGACAGGAACGCGGATGAAGAAGACCCCTGCGCCTTCCATATCAAGGCTTTCTTCTCTCTGGTCCCCCTGTCATCTCCCCGCGCCCACAGCGAGTCGCCCTTTGCGGGCAACAACTCGCCAAGCAGCCCCAAGGCACCCACAGTGCCCTCCCGGTATGGCGAAGGCTTCTGAAATATCAGGGACCCTTCAACGGATGTCTCCCCCATCTCTCTACTCTCCTCACCCATGTACCACTGGGCACCTAGCTCATCTCCCAGCTACTCGCCAACCGTTCCTAGACGTCCTCCAGAGCCATCCCACGACAACAATGACGACGACCACACCGATGAAGAAGGCCCCTGTGCCTTCCATATCAAGCCTTTCTTCTCTCTGTCCCCCACGTGGTCTCCACCCCGCGCCCACAGCAACTCACCAAGTAGCCACAAGGCACCTGCAGTGCCCTTCAGTTATGGTGAAATGATCTCAGATGGCTGGGAATCTTCATCCGATGTGTCGCCCATCTCCTCTCTGGGACCTTGCGGACAATCCGCCACATCACCCAGCCACTCAGTCAACAGCTCTCTACAGCCTCCACGACCCTCTCTCAACAGGGACGCGGATGTAGAAGACCCCTGCGCCTTCCATATCAAGACTTTCTTCTCTCTGTTCCCCCCGTCGTCTCCACCCCGCGCCCACAGTGACTTGCCCTTTGGGCGCAGCAACTCGCCAAGCAGCCCCAAGGCACCCGCAGTGCCCTCCAGCTATGGCGAAATGATCTCAGATGGCTGGGTATCTTCATCCGATGTGTCACCCATCTCCTCTCCCTGACCATGCTGACAATCCGCCACATCACCCAGCCGCTCGGTCAACAGCTCTCTACAGCCTCCACTACCCTCTCTCCACACGGACACGAATGTAGAACATACCTGCGCCTTCCATATCAAGGCTTTCTTCTCTCTGTTCCCCCCGTCGTCTCCACCCAGCTCCTTCATCGACTCGCCTGCCTCGGGTAGCTACACGCCAGCCCGCCCTGTGTCTCTCCGAGTGTCCTCCCACCACGGCGAGGGTGTCTCCAACTCTTGGGAAATGGCATCTGACCTGTCACCTCTGTCCTCACCCCTCCCTCACGGAAAATCTCCCAGATCGCCCCGTCAGGGCCCTCCCACACCAACTTCTCCTCCACAGGGGCTTTGGCATACTTTCACTGAGGAGACCACCAGCCCCGGAGCTGCCCCAGCAGCCAGGATCCTGACAGGATTCCTGGGCTACTCTGGGCAGTCACCAAGCACACGTTCACCTGCCTCATACCGGCCCTGCCAGCACCCCCATGCATCTGCTCCAGGATGTCACGCCACAGCCCCTGGGTCCTGTGGTCTCGCCCGGGCTCACGTGGCCTCCGGCACCAGGGAGCCACCCCTGAACCCATATCACACGCACACGTGTCCGCCCACATGCTACTGCCGCACCCTGGCTCTCAGGAGGGACCCCGCCAGTGGCCGGCTTCATCGAAGAAGACCTAGCCTACGCCCAGTTCGGGAAAGCTCTCCGGCTTGTGGACGAAATGGCTGCTATAGAGCAGAGCCCACCCGGGATCCGTGGTTCCACCCGCCAACCGGCAGCCGGCATGTTTCCCTGCAGGTGACGGTGACCACAGAGCCACAGCCAGTGCACGGTTATCTATTGGGGACGACGTCCCTGTGCCACACCAACTCCAAGGGAGTCCGTGTGACAAAACAACATACTCACATATATAACACCATACTCACATATATAACAACATACTCACATATATAAGAACATATCCACATGTAAAAACATACATACATAACAATATACCCACATATATAACAACATATCCAAATATAACAAATACTCACATATATAACAACATACCGAAATATATAAAAACATACCCACATATATAACAACATATCCACATATGTAACAACATACATATATAACAACATACCCACATATATAACAACATGCTCACATGTGCAAGAACATATCCACATGTAAAAACATACATATATAAAA
>NW_006402775.1:0-4641 GCF_000299155.1 Elephantulus edwardii
AATTCCTTTCGATACAGTGACTCAGTATATTCTTTCCATCTTCTTTTAATACTTCCTGGATCATTTAATATTCTGCCGAAAGCATCCTTGATTATAGAAACTCAAGGTTTTAATTTGTTCTTCAGTTTCTTGAGCTTAAGAAATGCTGAGTGATTTCGGAGTAGGTGCATAGTTCTTAAATTTTGCTATGGCTACACTGGGCATTAATTTCAAAGAAGGGTCAGTTTAAATCTACATGCTCAAATTCAAAAGCCTTTTATGTGTCTGTCATTTAGAATGAAGGTACAAGTATCCCAAGCTCAGTAAACTCACAGACGCCTTAATTTTTGCATCTCTACAGACATTTTTTATTTGCACTTTATCTCCTTTATAGGGTTGCTATGAATTGCCTACAACTTGACGGCACTCAACAACAGTTACATCAGCATAGAGAGAGATCAGTTGGCCTAGTGAACAGAAAACGATGCTACCAAACCAAAGGTGGGTAACTTTTAATCCGCCGCCCTCAGGCCTGTTTTTCATTGTTTTAGTTCAAACATTCTTCTAGGTCATATAGCCCTGGTGTGTACATTTGCCATACAGTGGTAACTTGTGGTTGCTGTGAAGCTGCACACTGTGACACTGATATGTCCAATGCATTAATGGTTGCCCTTAGCGGACAGTGTTTTGGTGGAGCTCCCTGATTAAAACAAGCTTGGAAGCAGGAGTGGCATCCACTTCTGTAATAGCTTGCCTTCGGAAACCCTATAAACCTAGAGAAAGAACGAAAGTCACACAAGTGTTGAGGACTCTCCTTCATAGGGTTGCTATGAGTCGCCTATGACTCTACGGCACTCAACAACAACAACAACATCTACAGATTAATACCCTTGGTACGAACAGTCAGGAAATAAGGGGTTGCATTGCACTGGGAAAATCAACAGTTAGGGACCTTTCCAAATCATTGACTAGTGATATCAATTTGAGAACTAAGGTCCATCTGATTTAGGCCATAGTCTTTCAAATTACTACCTATGCATCCGAGATCTGGACAATGAATAAGGATGACAGAAAAATAATTGATGCCTTTGAGCTGTGGTGTTGGAGAAGAACACTGAACATCCCATGGACGCCTAAGAGAATGAACAGATATATCTCAGAGAGAATGCAGCCAGAGTCCTCTTTGGAGGCGAGAATGATGAGGCTTCCCCTCTGATACTTTGGACATATTGCTAGGAGATGCTATTCCTTGGAAAGGAACATTATATTGGGAAGGGTGGAGGGTCAGCTAAGGAGAGGAACACCCTCAACCAAATGGATTGACTGTGTGACTCCTGCAATGGGCTCTTGTGTGTCAGGAAGTGTGAGGATGGTACAGGACAGGACTGGACTCAGATCTTTCGTTCATAGGGTTATTATGAGTTGTATACATACATATGTTGTTAAATTATGTACCACCGAGTTGGAACTGGCTCATAGATGACCCTCCAGTAGGTTTTCAGAGGCAATAAATCAAACAAGAAGAGATTGTTCATCTTTCTCCCACTGAGCATTTTATGGATTTGAATCATGTTTGGAAGGCAGTGAAATTCCTTACTTGTAAGCCACTGTGTGTGTGTGTGTGTGTGTGTGTGTGTGTGTGTGTGTGTGTGTGTGTGTAAGCGCTGGTGACCTAGTGGCAAGAAGCTGAGCCGCAATCCTGGAGGCACAGAGTTTGAGGCCACCAGCTGCTCCTTGGCAGAAGAATGGGCAATCTTTCCTATGTGATTAACTGCCTCTGAAAAGGTCATAGCAGACAGTACTTATCAAACCTCAGAATTATTCTCAACACAGAGCACCTACTAGCAAGCAATTGGAATTGATACTTGATAAGAAAAGTATTTGCTGTTGGCTTGTGCTTTACTTATGCTTGACTTCTTTTGTCCTAAGACACTTACTTGTCCTCCTATTCTTTGTGGAGGCATCACAACCTCCCTGGAGACTTGGTCTCCTTATTGTGGCTTATATAGTGCTTATCTCTCTTATTAATTTTTGTATCTACCTGCCCTAACAGGCTTTTTGCCTTTCACAAGTGGGAACCTCACCTTAATTTATCTATGTATTCTTTCTACTATGAGGAGTGCATGCTCTGAGTATGTACTTTATCAAAGCTGAATGAATGTGAAGATTCTTCACAGTTCTGACAATGGAAGAAGCATGGCAGAGATATTTAGTGTGTCAATGTCCGTGAAATGGAATCATCCTTATTTGAATTATCGCAAATGTTGCTTTTTTACTGTAACATGATAGAGTAGAATTTTTCCATGACCTATTGCACCAAATTCCATTTTTACTGATTGAATTGTGTCCTCCAAAAATAAGTGCTGGAATCCAAAGTGTATACTTAATGACTGAATCTCATTTGGAAATAGGTTTTTATTTCTTTTTATTTTATCTGACTGAAAGTCTATGTTGTTTGTTGTTATGTGCCATTGAGTCATTTGCGACTCATAGCAACCCTATGCACAGCAGCCCTAAACCCTGCTCTATCCTGTGCCAATCGCACTGCCTCCTACACACTCATCTCGATTACCCCAGTCACTGAATCAATCCATCTCATAGAGGGTCTTCCCCTCCTGCGCTGTCCCTCCACCCTCCCAAGCATGATGTCCCTTTCCAAGGACCTGTCCCTCCTGGCAACATGCCCAAAGTATGTCAGATGAAGCACCATTAAACCATTAAAGCATATTTTGTTTAATCATGTTTATAATCCCCAACATCTTTCCATTCATTCTTTTATCCTCTCCCTTCATCCCTGGCCAAATGCTATTGGGAACAGGGTTTCTTTTCTTATTAAGAGTTATCTCTTAATGAAGTAATATACATGTAGAGTATGTCTCCAAATCAATTTCTTCCAAATTATAAGGAGCAAGGCAGATATAGAGACAAATTTAGACTGGCAAAAACACATGTGATGTAAAGATCCCAAGGAACTGAGGGACTCCAGGGCTTCAAAAGCCAGTGCTGCAGGGATTATGCCCCAGAGCTAAGGAGAAAGAGCTTTCTTCTAGAACTAGCCACTCAAATTTGAACTTCTAGCCTCCTAGATAGTGAGAAAAAGGCTTTCTGTTCTTTCAAGTCACCCACCTGTCTTTCTGCTACAGCAGCACCATATGTAAGATATCATACACTGAGATGGAACCTTAAAGGTCCTGGAGGTAGCCTGACCAAGGAACCTCCTGACCACTTGCTTCTTGATGCAGGCTGCTAAAGTAGACCCAAGATTTTATTTCTCTAAGCACTGACTGTTGGAATTAATTGGCTTCTTGGGGAAAAAAAATATATTTTCTACCTTAAGGCCTTGCTTTCTTCTCCTTCTCTACCAGATCTCCTCAAACCATATTGCCGTCTCTGCAAGGGATCAACTCCCCACATATGGCATCTATCTCTTTGTGGCACACACACACTGTCTTCTCAGCTTTGGGCACCACTATTCTGAACTTGCAGTTCTGAGCTTGTCTGAAATCAGACAACATTTGGGTGAAGTCCCCATGGGCACTCTCATGGGTATGCAAAAGAACCCCCACTGCAAAGGGGCACCTGAAACTTCTCCATGGACACCCATCAGGGGTTCTTGGCCAGCTGGGCCTATTAGTCATTAAATGGGCATGGTTATATTGGCCAATGGGGCCAACATAACTGTGGTAGGTGATTTTGCATATCATCTTAGCTAGGGTATAATTAGCAGTGGTTTTGTCAAATATTAGGCTAGTTGCTTGGGTGACGTAGTACCTCAGTGATAAGGAGTTTGACTGCCAACCCAAAGGCATGTGGTTCGAATCCACTAGCTACTCTATGGGAGAAAGATGGGCAATCTTCTGTGCTATTTACAGTCTTTGAAAGCCCACTGGAGGGTTAACTATGAGTTGATTTCAACTTGACAGTACACAGCATCAAAAACAGACTAGTTACTGCTCCATAATGTAACTTAATTCAATGTAATATAATAACTTTCCAAAACATAATCTAATGTTATGAATCAATAAGTTGAGAGAAGAGGGAGCTCTGGTAGCCTAGTGGAAGAAGCTGCACTGAAATCCTGAGACACTTGGTTTGAGTCCACTAGCTGCTCTGCAGAAGAATGGTCATTCTCGTCCTATTTAACTTAACTTGTCCTGCACTTAACTGCCTCTGAAAACCCACCAGAGGGTTCGCTATGGGTCGGATCTGACTCTACAGTACACAACAATAACAAGACTGGCTTTAGAGTGTAAATATTTTAGTAATATTTGCTTTCTTTGGACTCTGCTCTTTTCCATGGTCTGATCTATAAACCTCAGGATATGAGCCTGAAGAAGTCTGCAGCCTGTTGTCTACATCATTTGCCCTCTCTTCATCTTTTATTTTTTCCATCTCCTTTCTTAAAATATTTTTATTGTTATTTTAATGAAAATTTACAGAAAACTTGGATTTTCATTCATTCATTCATTGTTGAACGCTTTCTTCCCTAACCCCCAGTTTGTTTTTAAAAATCTTTGTTGCATAATTTCCCCACCCCCTATCCTGTCCACTTAGAAATGCACCTCAATTCTGCGCTGTCATCATGTAAAGAATGTCTAATCATATTCCTTTTAAACAATTCTTTCTTTCATCTATTCCAATGCAGTGTTCATTATTTATCCC
>NW_006402776.1:0-4661 GCF_000299155.1 Elephantulus edwardii
GGTTGATTCAGTGACTGGGGTAATCGGGATGGGTGTGTCAGAGGCAGTGTGATTGGCACAGGATAGAGCAGGGTTTAGGGCTGTTGTACATAGGTTCACTATGAGTCGCAAACAACAGCACATAACAACAACAACAACAATACCAAAATAAGGGAGCTCTCTTGGGTAGAAAGTCCCACTGCCAGCCCAAAGGCAAAGCGGTTAGAATCCACAGGTAGTTAGTCTGAGGGAGAAAGATGGACAGTCTCCTCCTCTGTAAATTACACCCTCTGAACATCTGCTAGAAGGTCAGCCATGAGTTGGTTCTGACTTGGTGGCAGTGAGTTGAGCTTTATACCAAAATAAGAACCCTGGTGGCACAACCAAAGAGTTGATGTATTGAACCTCCTCAGCAGCCCCGTGAGAGAAAAACCTAATGATGTACTACCATAAATATTGCAGCCTGGCAAACCATTTAAGACAGTTTTCTCTGTAGTTTAGGTTTGATAATGAATAGAAATAAACTAGACAGCAGCCAACACCACCACCAAGAAACTACAATAAGATAAAGATAGTTTAAAAGATACAAAATATGAAAATAATAAAAGTAAGTGTATATTTAATTGATGATTGAATGAAGAAAACAATTTAAATAAAAAATACAAATATTTCATATAAAAGTAGGAGAAATAATTAAGAAAAAGCTTAAGGTTTCACTATATTTAAAAAAGAAAAAAAATCACGACTACTCTGCATTAAAACAACCTTAAAGTTACATGAATTGGTAGAAAACTTCCCATGAATTTTACAGATTATGGCTTATTTGTATTTAATATGTGAAGAAGTTAAAGTTGATTTAAAAATTACTTTTTCAGTGAACACTAGACAGGACTCTTGAAGCATGAAAAGTAAACATTAATTTCATATTGGAATACTTAAAGAATAAAATTTAAAACAGTGGAAAACAAGTTTTCACCTAATCAAATTGCAGTTATTTAAATTAAAAGCTCTAAATACTTACATATTGCTGTTGATGTTATTATGTGCTATCAAGTTTAGTGACTCTACGCACAACTTTGAACCCTGTTCTATCTTGAGCCAGTCTCACTGTCTCTGACATACCTGTCTTTATTGCCACAGTCACTGTGTCAATCCATTTTATCCACAGTTTTCCTCTCCTGTACTGTCTGTCCCTCCATCCTTCCAATCATGATTTCCTTCTCCAAGGACTGGTCTCTCCGTTGGACCATATTGGGTCACATGCCCAAATTATGTGAGACAGACCTTCACAATCATTGCCTCCAAGGAGCAACTTGGTTTCACCCTCTCTAGAACAGACCTGTTTGTTCTCTTGGCAGTTCTTAATATGTTCAATACTTTTCTCCAGCATCACAACTCAAAGGCATTGATTCTTCTTCTGTCATGTTGAATCATTGTCCAGCTCTCTGATGTATAGCAAGTAATTATGAAGGCAGTGGCCTGCATCAGGCATGCCTTAATCTCTTGATTGACATTATTGCTTTTTAGCACTCTGGAGAAGTCCTTGTCAGCAGATTTTCTTAATGCTATTTGTCTTTTGATTTCTTGACTGCTGGTGCCAAGAGTGTTGATGGTGGGCCCGAGCAAGCTGAGATTGTTAACATCCTCAGTCTCTTCTCCACCCATCATGGTGCTGCTATTTGGCCCAGTGGTGAGAGAATATTTTCTTTTTTTTAATGTTGAGCTTTAATCCCTATTAAAGACTACAGTCCTTGACTTTCTGCGGCAAATGCTTAAGTCCTTCTCAGTGAAAGCAAGCAAGGTTGTTTCAGCTGCAACTGAAAGGTAAGACATGAATCCACAAAGCAATGCTTCTGAAAAATGCCTTGATAACTACTTATGAAGAACTTAGCCACTAGAAATCCTGTGGAACTCAGTTTACTCTTGATACATAGAGCATCATTTATTGGAGTAAAGTGCACAAGCAATCGCTAACTATTATCCAGATCCTTATGCATGTGTAGGGAGACACCACTGGGAGTAACTTTGCTTAAGGTATTGATCAGAAATGCAGAGAAAGACTGATGAAGAAAAATGGTATCTTATACGATGATTTATACTAGCAAAAACACAAGAAATTATTTTTTTACAGTAGGAAAATTTATAAGTAATTTATGTGTAGTGCATTTTCATGATGAATAATTATTCCACCCTTAAAAAAGAATATTTACAAACACTCTTTTAAGGCAAAATAAAACACCTTTGCCATTTAAAAGAAATATTTGGATTAGCAAGTTCAGGCCTAGCTCTTAAGTAAGTAATACTAGCCTTGGAAGACACTGCTATGTGGAAGGAAAAGGTCAAATAACTTATTTAGATCTCCAGTAGTAAAAGAAAGGACAAAAGTATGACAAGTTCTACCACCAAAACAGATATCTAAAGGGTGCATCATTGTGTAGTGATAATAACCAAAGCCAGAGTTAGGATAAGAAATATTTTAATGTTTTTTAGAAGTTTATAATAGATATCAATGTTGGATTAAACTACATCCTAAAGTGTTAACTTTTGTGTGATAACTTCACAACAGTAAAGCTTCCTGATGATAAAATGACAAATAAGGCATTTCATTAATTATTTGATTATTTGTGAATGGGAGAATGTCAGTAAAATATGAATGGTGCAGTTGTGGATCCTTGCTGCTGTGGGGCCATCCCAGGGACCAAACAGGACAAAAGACTTTGGAACTGGAACATACAAGGGGAAGAAAGACTCACTTTCTAGCTGACACACTGAGCTTCTAAGCAGAGAGAGCTGCCTTCCTACTCCTCTGGACAGAAACTACATAAGTTGGCACCCTGATCTTACCCTCCTCCAGAGACGAAGACTTTAGGCTGCCCAGAGCCAACACTTTCAAGGGTGGAGGAGAGAAAAGCCTGAAACTCCCTGGGGAAAGGTTCCTCTGTTTGAGAATCTGTGGCACTGCATGCCATCCCATGGACCAAACAAGAAAATTAATTTTGGGACAGGGAGCTCCAAGCAGGGGAAAGACTCACTTTCTCAGTTGGTAAGCTGAGCTGTTAGAAAGAGAGCTGCCTTCGTACTCCACTAGACAGAAACTACTAATGTTGGCACAGAAAGACAAAAAAAGACATTAGGCTTCGGGAGAGAAGACATCATCAGATAAGACACTCTTTTTCCAGAGCCAGCACTTTAAGGTGTGGGGAAGAGAAGAGCTTGTAACTCCTTTGGGGAAAAGTTCCTCCATTTTGGGATCCCAGGATCCAAAGATGACAATAGAGTTTGGGCCAAGGGGCTACAAGCAGTGGGGAAACAAACATTCTCAGCTAGCAGGCCCAGGTGAAAGAGAGAGAGCTGCCTTCAAAGGACCCTGAACAAAAACTGCTTAAGTAGAGCAGCCTGCTCTCATGCTACTCTGCCACTCTGCAAAGGAGGACAGTTGATTGGGGAATAAAGTGAGGTTCCTGCAGGGCTGCATTGCAGACAGAGAAAAACTGAAGGACTTAAGGAAAGGCAAATTTTCGCAGAAAGGACTTCTAGTAGAATGAGTCGTTCACTCCATAGATTGAACATTTTACTGGCAACTAATCAATAACATCATAAAAATAATAACTAGCAACAACTTAGGCAGACACAATAGAAACAACCTAATACTTACCAAGAAAAACTTCACATAATGTCAAGCAAAAGGCAGCTTCAAACACTGAAAAAACAAATTAAGCCATCTCAAACAAACAAAAAACCAAATCATAAAAAATTGCAGACCCAATGTATACCCCAGAATCAGGATGGCAGAAGATATATATTGCTATGGAGGCATTTGAATAGCTACAAAAGACAGTAAGTGATGGAAGAAACAGTGGAAACCAGAAATAAAGAGAATACCATCCAGGTAGAGAACCAGAAAAAATACATTGATGCAGAGTTATTTGAACAGCTACAGAAGAAGATGCAAATGATAGAAGAAACAATGGAAGGCTTTAAGAGAGCAAATACCCCAGAGACAGGGAACCAGAAGAAATATATAACTTGCACAACTGTGGAAGAAAATACAAAAGCATTGAAACTATCAATAAAGAGGTGCAAGAACTTAAAAAAATCATCACAAGACAGAGAGGGTATAGCCAGCACCGTATTGGAAGTAGCAGAAATTCATGAAAATGCAATCCAGAATATTAAGATTGAAATGGCAGAAGTGACCAACACACTTGAGTGACAAAAAGTAGAACAGAATAGATGGAACAGAGAGTCCGTGAACTCAAAGACAAGAACCTCAATGGAAATATACTAGAAGAAAAATCAGAGATGAGGCACAAAGGAAATAAAAGATTAGAATCATGTGGGATGACATCAAAAAGAACAACATGTATGATTGGAATTTCAGAACATGAGAGAGAAAAATCATTAAGAAAATTGTGGAAGACGGACTAGAAGAAAACTTCCCAGGTATTATGAAGAAAGTTTTCATTATTTTTCACTTACAAAGGAGAAACCATTAGGTTAAGTTCTAATTTCTCAGCAGAAACCAGTGCAAGCAAGCAAGCAAGAAGACAGTGGGATAGCATATACAGAAATTTGAAAGAAAATAGTTGCCATCTGAGAATCCTATACCCAGCAAAGCTGTCATCAAATATGAAAAAGAGGGGGATCCAAGATGGCGGTGGAGGCAGAGACAGCGTGGTGAG
>NW_006402777.1:0-547 GCF_000299155.1 Elephantulus edwardii
AGGTTTCAGTTTGAATCCACCAGTTGCTTGGTATGAGAAACTTGTGGCAATCTTCTTCCACAGAGATGTACAGGCTTGCAAACCTGAATGGACTTCAGAGCAATGAGTTACCCTTATTCCAGGCAACTGAGACAAGTGAACTCAGCTCTGTTGACAGGGCAACGAATCCACAGACTAAACAGGGTTAAGTGGGAGTTGAGCACGGAGGTTGAGTGGGCAGCATCTGAGTCTCCCATCTATTTTCTCTTCTAATGGTTTTGTTTTGTAAATTTATGAGTCTTAATTTGTTCCATGTAAAGTTTGACTATTATGAGAGCAGGGGGAAAAACCCCATATTTTTATCAATAATATTATCTTCCACTTTTCTTTTTAAATATCAACACCAAAATCTACAAAGACCAATCTATTAGGCATATGCAGAATGATTGGTTCAAAGGGACAAAATGAGAAATGGATACGAAATTATGTGTCCACTGCATGTCTTTGAGTTGTTGCTGTTGTTGTTGTTGTGTGCTGTGGTTCATCTGCGACTCATAACGACCCTATG
>NW_006402777.1:1207-3339 GCF_000299155.1 Elephantulus edwardii
GGTGAGAATCTTTGTTTTCTTGATATTGATCTTCAATCCATATTGAAGGCTACAGTCTTTGACTTTCTGCATCAAACACTTCAGGTCCTCTTCAGTTTCAGCAAGCAGGATTGTGTCATCTGCATAAAACAGATTGTTGATGAGTCTTCCTCCCATCCTAATACCACATTTCTCCTCATAGAGCCCAGCCTCCCAAATAATCTGTTCTGCATATAGATTGAAAAAGTATGGAGACAGGACACATCCCTGGCATACACCCTTCTCAATTTTGAACCATGCAGTGTTTCCTTGCTCTGTTCTGATACCAGCAGTGCCTCCTGGTCCAAGTATAGGTTTCATATAAGCATCATCAAGTGTTCTGGGATTCCCATTCTTCTCAGAGTCAGCCACCATTTATTGTGGTCCACACAGACAAATGCCTTTGCATGGTCAATGAAACATAGATACACATTCCTCTGGTACTCCCTGCTTTTAGCCAAGATCCATCTAACATTAGCTACGATATCCCTAGTACCACAGTCACTTCTAAACCCAGCCTGCCTTTCTGGTAGTTCTCTGTTGATGTAGTTCTCTGATGCTGTTCCAGTCATTTTTGGACAATCTTCAGCAGAATCCTGCTTGCATATTATATTAATGATATTGTTTGATAATTTATGCACTCTGTCGGATCACCTTTCTTTGGAATGGGAACAAATATAGATCTCTTCCAATCAGTTGACTAGGTGGTTATCCTCCAGATTTCTTGGCACAACTTGGTGAGCACATCTAGGGCAGCATCTGTTTGTTGAAATATATCAATTGTTATACCATCAATTCCTGAGGACTTGTTTTTTGCAATTCTTTCAGCGCACCTTGAACGTCCTTCATCATCACAGACTCTTGCTCATATGTTGTTTCATGAAATCCTTCTGTGTCTGCCAATTCCTTTTGATACAATGACTCTGTATACTCTATCTTCTTTTAATACTTCCTAGATTATTTAATATTTTGCCCAAAGCATTCTTAAGTATTGTAACTCAAGGCTTGAATTTGTTCTTTAGTGCCTTGAACTTAAGAAATGCTGGATGATGTAGGTCCCTTTGATTTTCTGACTCCAGCTCTTTGCACATTTCATTACAATACTTTACTTTGTCTTTTTGTCCTGTCCTTTGAAAGCTTCTGTTCAGCTCCTTAATATCTTGATTTCTTCCTTTTGCTTTGGCTTCTTGGCACTCTACTGCAATATTCAGAGTGTCTTCTGACATCCATATTGGTCTTTTCTTCCTCCTCTGTCTTTGTAAAGACCTTTTGCACTCTTTCTGGATGATATTCTGCTATCCTCCCACAGTTCATCTGGTCTTCGTTCATTGGTGTTCAAAGGCCTCAAACCTGTTTTCATAGTCTCCAAGACCAATAGTTTCCAATCCAAGTATTAAGTTGAACTATAGAGAATGACTAACATTCCACCCTTTTCTAAGCTACAAAAATGACTTTTATCTATGATTCAACCTAACAGATGCTTTTTACTATTCCTCAGCAGAATATGATGGTCACTTCCCTCCATGTTCCCTGTGGGTATTTTTGCCTTACCTTTGGGGGTGTGGGTAACAGATTTATTTTTCTATAGATTCCTCTGAGGAAACCAGATGCCAGATATCTAGATAAACTCTTTCATTAGTGAATTAATTGTATAAGCTGTAAAATCTTCATTCTCTATGCTTATGATAGGATACTTTCAATAAATACATTCACACAAATCAATACAATTCCAGGATATAAAAACTAATTGTGACTTAATGTCAATGCCTAGAAATACTAGCTTTATCAATGCTTGCAAAGGCCTTTAGAACTCTGGCTTGCTAGCTATTAAAGATTCTACTCTTAGTTAAAATTTTTTTAGACAAACATCTACAATCAGTAATAATTAAGGTCTAAAATATAGTTCTGATAACTTTGAACCGCTCCTGTGTGATTAACTGTCTCTGAAAACCCACCAGAGGGTCATCTATGAGTTGGTTCCTACTGATGGTAAACAATGACAACAACATCATATTATGAACTGACATTTTTCAAAAGTGAAATGAAAAAGAATTTTTGCTTTAATGTCTGTATTATTTTTTCTTGCTTCTTTAACAAATTACCAGAAATGGTGT
>NW_006402777.1:4014-4583 GCF_000299155.1 Elephantulus edwardii
CCACAACCAAATGGATTGAGAAATCATGGTACATTCACACAATGGAGTGTGGCGCAGCAGTAAGGAGCAACAATTTTGAAAAATACTGCATAACTTGGAAGGGGCTGGAGAGCATTATGTTAAGTGAACTAACTCAGGATAATGAGAATAATAATTACTGCATAAGACCATTCGTTAAAAAAGGATTTTTTAAAAGGAGATGAGGTGGGAGTAGAAGGGTGAGGATAGGTAGGGACGAAATCACAGGGTTGCACAATTTTGTTGGTGGAGGGTGGGGGTAAATGAAGTGGGAAAGACCTAATGGGTACCTGAAAAGATAGGGTAATGGCGGACAAGGTCCAATGGTGATTAATTTCATAAAGCATATGGTTACACAATTCGATTGATGGGTGAGGTAAAGGAAATGGGAAGGTTTTTTGTGAAAAACAATGTTTCCAAACTTTGTAAATAAATCAGAATAAAATAAAGTCAGAAGTTGTTGTTGTTGTTGTTACGTGCCGTCGAGTCGCCTGCGACTCATAGTGACCCTATGTACAACAGCCCTAAACTCCGCTCTGTCCTGTGCCAAT
>NW_006402778.1:0-4656 GCF_000299155.1 Elephantulus edwardii
CCTCTGTCGGCAGGGGTGCAACTAGAGGCCTAACTGGCGGCCCCAGTGAAGACTGGGGCTCAGGCCCCAAAGGTGACTGGCATGAGAGTGCCCGCTGGTCTTCAATGCCCAGTGGCAGCTGAGCTGTGGGGCCCAATTGTGGCTCACCAGAGAGTGCCCTCACGCCACGAGTGCCCAATGACTGCTGAACGGCTGAGCCCAATTGGGGCTCACCAGCGATTGCCCGGTGGGCAGGAGTGCCCAGTGGCACCTGGGCTGCTGAGCCCAGTCGGGGCTCGCGTGAGAATGCCCGCAAGCCCTGAGTGCCCAGTGGCCCCTGGGCTGCTGAGCCCAGTGGCGGCCCACATGAGTGGGCCCGCTGGTCCTCAATGCCCACGGGCAGCTGGGCTTCGGAGCCCAATTGTGGCTCACGTGAGAGTGGTAGCTGGGGAGCCGACCCCAGTGGCGGATCGCTACAGAGTGCCTGCTGGGCCGTGGGCCCCAGGGGCAGCTCGGGTGCTGATGGTGTAGCCCCCGGTGGTGGCTGGAGAGAGGGCAGCAGCTCCAGTGAGGCCACCTGAGGCCTTGAAGACTTGTCGTCGACACCTAGAGAAAGGATTCAGTGTTTATCTTTGAAACGGAAGCTCAAAAACATGCTCAATATTAGGCTTGCCCTCTCACTTTTCCACAACAAGGAATCAAGACTAAGTACATCTACCAGCCCCTGAAGTGTCTTCTTAAAAGGAAGAGACAGCAGAGTGGAGATTTGAAGCAGTTATAACCGAGAACTGCAACGCTGTAAGGAGTACTGTCCAACAACCTCCACTAGAAGCCAACTATAAATTTCTCTCCAGGCTGAAATAGGTGCCTATGAAAGGGACACACCTTATTACATTCACAGCCCCATAGGGCAACATCAAAATCCAAACAGTTTCTCTTGTGTCCAAATCACAAATAAACCCAGCAAATTCAAAAGTTTTGATTCTTTCCAAATTTGCTAGAAACTTGTGGCCTTATGGAGAAAATCCTCTTTTATACAAAAGATATAAACAATTGTTAGAAACAGATGATTCATCATCTCACTATCTCCTTGTATTCTCTCATCAGAGTAGAAAAAAGAACCAAACAGACCTATTCATTCTTCTCAATTTTGCACTAAGTTCATATCGCCTTTCTCAGTCAGCTTCACGCAAAGCATGACTTGACTGCTCCCTGCTCCTTCTATTAACTACATCAAGTGTGGTTGCTTACATGTCTCGTCTTCATCATCCAGATTTTCCACAATGCACTCTTTAGGAAAAGAAGCATAAGGGGGAAAGGTGTAAGAAATTGTTACCTGCCCATTCCTCTCCCCCTCCCCTTCCTTTGAAATCTCACAAGCGCATGGTTCACCTTAGCTCATTTGTAGCCTCACAACTTTTCCTGGTGTTTTCAATACTTCGACCTTCTATGCACATTTAGGAGATTGTGAGCATAGTGTGGTGGTGGTGTATTTATGTGCCATCTACTCGGACTGTGATTCAGAGCTCCCCTATGTGCAGGAGCCCTGAGCCTGCCCTGTCTTGAGCCAATCTCCTTGTCTCTGACATACTTACCCCCGTTACCCCAGTTACTGAGTCAATCCATCTTATCCAGGCTCTTCCTCTCCTGTGCTGTAACTACACCCTTTCAACCATGAGATCCTTCTCCAAAAACTGGTCCCTTCTAGAAACATGTCCATTGTAGATGAGATGGAGCTTCAAAATCCTTGCCTCCAAGGTGAAGCCTGGGTTCACCCTCTCCAGGACAGATTTGTTTGTTCTAACACTACCCTCTAGCACCAAAACTCAAAGACGTCGATTCTTCTACTGTCTTCTTTGGTCATTGTCCAGCTCTCTGATGCATAGCAAGTAATCGCAAAGAACATGGCCTGAATCAGGCACACATTTAATCTCTAGACTGACATAGTTGCTCTTCAGTCCTCTGGAAAGGTCCCTGACAGCAGATTTTCTCAATGCAATTCATCTTTTGATTTCCTGACTCCTGGTGCCAGGATTGTAGATTGTGGCCCAACAAAGCTAAATTTCTAACAATCTCAGTCTCTTCTCATCTCTCATGAGGCTGTCAGTTAGCCCAGTGGTGAGAATCTTTGTTTTCTTGATGTTGAGCTTCTATCCATATTGAAGACTGCAACCCTTGACCTTCTGAGCAAACACCACAGGTCCGCCCCAGTTTCATGAGGCAAGACTTGATAATGAGTCTTCCTCCATTCCTGACACCACAGTCCTCCTCATAAAATCCAGTCTCCCAAAAGATCTCTTTCACATATAGATTGGAAAGGTATGAAGATAGGATGTATCCCTGGCATTGACCTTTCCTGATTTGGGACCATGCAGTATTTCCTTGCTCTGTTCTGACCATGTCTTCCTGGTCCAAGATTAGGTTTCACATGAGCAAAATTAAGTGTTCTCAGATTCCCATTCTTCTCAAGTTTAGCCACGATCTGCTGTGATCCACACAGTCAAAAGCCCTTGCATGTTAACGAAACACAGATAGACATGGCTCCGCTACTCTCCACTTTCATCTGAGATCCATCTAACATTGGCTATTATGTCCCTTGTGCCACGACCTCTTCTAAATCCAGTTTGCACAAATGGTAGTTCTCTGTTAATGTGCTGCTCCAGTCATTTTTGGATAATAGTCAGCAGATTTTCCTTGTGTGTGATATTTTCTTTTCATTTTTTTATTTTTGTGTGAGTGTACCGTCAAATCAGATATAACTGGTACAGGAGGAGATTGTCCCTCCTTTTCCCGGCAGAGCATCTGGTGGATTCGAACCGTGTGCCTCTGGGATTGTAGTTGCAGCTCCTTGCCACTAGGCCACCAGAGCTCCCCTGTGTGTGATATTTTTTAATAATTTCCAAATTCTGGTGGATCACCTTTATTTGGAGTGGGATTAAACATGGATCTTGTCCAGTCAGTTGGCCAGGTAAGTTATCCTCCAGATTTCTTGGCACAACCTGGTGAGTGCGTTCAGGACAGCTCTGTTTGTTGGAAAATTTCAATTGGTATGTCATCTATTCCTGGAGTCTTGTTTTTTGCCAATTCTTTCAGAACAGTTTGAACTTCCTCCGTCACCACCACAGGCTCTTGATCATATGCTCTTTCATAACATTCTTCTTTGTCAGCCAATTCTTTTTGATGCAGTGATTCTGTGGACTCCTTCCGTTTTCTTTGGATGCTTCCTGGGTCAGTCAACATTCTACCCACAGCATTGTGAAGTATTGCAACTCAAGGCTTGACTTTGTCCTTCAGTTACTTCAGCTTAAGAAATGCTGAGTGAGTTTGGCCCTTTTCATTTTCTGACTCCACTTGTTTGCACATTTCATTAAAATATGTTGCTTTGTTTTCCTGAGCTGCCCTTTGAAATCTTCTGTTCAGCTCCTTAAATTCCTGATTTCTTCATGGATGATAGTTTTTTATATGCTCCCACCGCTCGTCAGGTCTTTGCTCTTTAGTGTTCATGGCTTTAAACTTGACCCAGAGATGATCTTTAAATTCAGTTCGGATGAACTCAAGGTCCAACATGGGGTTTTGTGAGTTTGATTTGATTTTTCTTTAATTTGAGTAGTTGATGGTCTGTTCCAGTCAGCACCTGGCCTAGTTTTCACAGCTGATACAGAGCTTCTCCAGCAAATTTTCCACAAATGTAATAACTCTGATTCCTGTCTAGACCATCACGTCAAGTACGACTCATAGCAACCTGATGAACAACAGACCTGAACCATCCTGTGCCGTCTTCACAATCTGCCACACGTGAGCCATTGCTCCAGTCACAGTATCAATCCATCTGCTGTTTGAGGGTCTTCCTCTCTTTTGATAAACCTCCATATTTTTTTCAAACATGATGTCCCTCCCTCTCAAAGGAATAGCCTCTCCTAGCATACCCACCAAATAGATGAGAAAGACTTTCATCATCTTTGTCTCCAAGGAGCACCCTGGTTACACTTTCTCCAAGACGCTATGTTTGTTCTTTTAGCAGTCCATGGACTATTCAGTACCCTTCTCCAACACTACTGTTCAATGGCATCAATTCTCCTTTCATTCTTATTTATTTCCCCAGCTTTCCGATGCAAAGTAAGAGATTAAAAATAGCATGGCCTGAATCAGATATACCTTGGTCCTCAAACTAACATCACTGCTCTCAATAATTTAGGGAGGACTGCAAACTTGACCAGTGCAGTAGTACCTCTCCTGATCTTCTGATTACTGGTACCCAGTGTGGATTGTAGATTCAAGTAAGATGAAATCATTGACACTTTCAATCTTTGCTCCATCTATCATGATGGTGCCTGATGTTTACCAGGATGTGAAGATGGTATATATGAGGGTGAAATTTTTCCATCTCTTATTCATAGGGTTGCAATGATTTGTAGTCCACTGAAGGCACCTAATAGCACCAGGCCTCTGACAAGGTATTACTTAAAGTTTGTAAATTTTGAAATTAAAGAAAGGGCGAAGGAATCCCTCTTTTAAAATTGCTATGTTGAGCTAGAGAGTATCTCCTTGCCATGTTCAAGACGGTTCAAGGTGGTGCTGGTCCACTCACTATTGGCAGGAGGGATCTTTCTTTGGGCCCCTATGTTCAACCCGTACACATGAAGGTTCACTAGGATGGACTTCTGGCTAGTTGTGGGG
>NW_006402779.1:0-4656 GCF_000299155.1 Elephantulus edwardii
CCCCTCCCCTTCCTTTGAAATCTCACAAGCGCATAGTTCACGTTAGCTCATTTGTAGCCTCACAACTTTTCCTGGTGTTTTCAATACTTCGGCCTTCTATGCACATTTAGGAGATTGTGAGCATAGTGTGGTGGTGGTGTATTTATGTGCCATCTACTCGGACTGTGATTCAGAGCTCCCCTATGTGCAGGAGCCCTGGGAGCGACTGGGGTGCAGGTGGCAGTTACGTGTAAGGTCTCTGGTAGTGGCTGATGTGCTGACGATGGCTGGGTGCAGACTCCTGTAGCAGTTTGGGTGCAGATGATGGCTGGGGTGCAGGTGGTTTCTGGGCTGAAGTGCAGGTGGTGTCTGGTATGCAGGTCCCAGCGATGACTGAAATACGGCTGGTGGCAGGTGGACGCTGGGGGGAGCTAGTGGTGCCTGAGCTGTGAGCCCTAGTGTTGACTGAGGTACAGGAGGAGGTGGTTGGGGTGTAGGTGGTGCATGTCGCAGCAAATCTTCAGCCTTCTGTGGATAATGGACCTCTAGATGGGGTGGAGGGGTGACCCCTTGTCAGTCTCAATCTTATAGCATTGAATTGAGGGTGCAATTTCCAGGCTGCCTACACTTCCTCAGTGGACCCTACACAGACCTTGGTTGTACTAGAGGTCTTGATTGTATTGCTGATGGAGGGGGCGTACTTGTGTGCAAAATTAAATTTGGAGACAGTGTTTGTGGTGGAGCCCAGGGCAGAGACTGGGGGTGCAGGTGGCAACTAGATGCAGTCTGAGGTAGCGGACTGAGGTAGCAGTTGGGGTGCGGGTAGCAGTTGGGTGCAGACTCTGGTAGCAGCTGGGGTGAAGCTGGCGGCTGGGGTGCAGGTAGCAGCTGGTGCGAATGCCAGTAGCGGCTGAGGTGCTGATGACAGCTGGGTGCGGACTCCCATAGCACCTGGGGTGCAGATGGGGTCTGGGGGGCAGTCGGTGGCTGGGGTGTAGGTGGTGGCTGTGGTGCAGGTGGTGCCTGGGCTGTGGGCCCCAAGGATGCCTGAGGTACAGGTGATGTCTCTGATGCAGCTGGTGTCTGGAGTCAGCTGGTGCCTGGGCTGCAGGCCCTAGTGACAGCTGTGAGGCAGTTGGTGGCTGGGGTGTAGGACTCTGTGAAGGCTGGGGTGCAGGTGCAGGGTGCAGAACCTAGTGGTGGCTGGAGTGCACGTAGTGGCTTCTTGCCACATAATAGGGCCCTCAAAAAGTATATTGAAGAGAATAAACATCTGTCTTATAGTTATTGATATATATATCTGGGATATATTCCCAGTGGAATAATTGTGTCAGATATGATTTCCCAGTGGGAGAATACCTGTCTCAAATGAGATTTCTGGTTTCAGCATTTTTTAGGAAATGCCACAAGCTACGGGTGGTTCTACCTCGGTGGTACACAGTGTATTGGGAGCTCTAGGAACTGAGTGCGCTCTGGTGGTCTAGTGGCAAGAAGCTGCACTGCATCCCTGAAGGCAGGAGGTTTGAACTGCTCTGGGGGGAAAGGATGAGTAATCTCCTCAAGTGCGATTAACTGCCTCTGAAAACCTGCCCTGAGGTCAGCTATGTGTCAGTTCCAAATCGATAGTACACAACAAACTACTAGATAGATGATAGACAGACAGATTGATTTCCAGTAGAGGAATAAGTGTGTCAAATGGGATTTCTGCTTTCAACTTTTTGAGGAGATGCCAAACTGCCTTCCAAAAGAGTTGTGTCATTTTGTACCCACCAGCAGTGCTTGAGAGTTCTGATCTCGGTTTATCCACTCCAACCTTTATTTCTTGCTGTTCTATTAAATGTTCCTATTGACATTATTCATATTACAGCATCATATGACATGCAAGCAAAATTCTACTGAAGATGATTCGAAAGGAGTTAGAACAATATTGACACAGAACTGCCAGAAACTCAAGCTGGATTTATAAGAGGTATCATTTATTGTTGATGTGGGATGGATGTTGGTAGAAAGCAGAAATATACCAGAATAATATCTGTCTCTGATTTATGGACTATGCAAAGCTATCTGATTGTATGTATAGATCAAAACACATGGTGGTTAACATTGAGAAGAATGGGGATCCAAGAACCTGTCATTGTGTTCATGTGAAACCTGTAACTAGAGTAAGAAAGAGGCTGTTGTCCAAACTGAGCCAGGGAACACTGCCTGGTTTAAAACCAAGAATGGTGTGTGTCGGGGCTCTATCCTTTCTCCACACCATTCAATGTGTGTGTCAACGGAATTACTCCAGGAGTCAGATTTTATGAAGAAGAATGTGGCACCAGTATTGGAGGGAGTTTCGCCAACCATGTGTGTTAACTTTTGCTGTTTACAAAATCTCTTTCAGAAATTTTTAGTAGATGCTTCACGGGCATTTCCTGAGCAGTCACACAGGAACACGTGACAACGATGCTCTTCCTTCAGACCTTATGGGGAACCAACCCCAGTTCTCCCAGCGTCGCCCCCATCCAGCAGGAAGTAGCTAGAGACAACTCCAGCCCTGCTCCCCACCCTTTAAGGTCTGCAATGGAGGAAGAATATCGCAGTTCCCTGCCCACCCGAAGCACCTAGCCTAAGGTCTTGACTCTGACATAGCTTGAGGAGACCGGATAATGTCCTATATTGACAAGGTCACCTAGACAACCCGAGTCTAATTGGGCCATGGACCCAGTCACGTCCTAACAGGCCCCCTGCCCCCAAATTCCTGCACAGACGACCATCTCTTCTAAACCTCCTTCTCATCCCCCATATACACAGCTATCTCTGCCTGCTGCTTGCTGTTCTGTTATCCTCTGTGAGGGACCACTTGGTATCCCTCTCAGACCACTTAATAAAAGCCTGCTTGTTTCTTGCGACCAAATTCTTCTCTCAATTCTTTTTCTATGTAACAATTACAACCTTTAATGTGGATTACATCTCAACATTAAGAAATCAAAATTTCTCATAACCAGACCCATAAGCAACATCGTAATAGACGGAGATGAGATTGAAGCTGTCGGTGATTTAATCCTAATGGGATACAAAATCAGCATCCATGGCCTGACATGCAGTGACATGACAAGGTAAAATTGAAATCACTGTACAGCCTTGGCAACAAATCATCACAGCCCCTTCACAGCCGTTACATAGTGTTTACTGTTACCGAGACCAAAAAAAAATTGCTTAAACGACTAACTGCTATCATATTGGGTCTGATGTATAGTGAGTCTTGAAGAGATTCCGGGACTGTCAATTTTTACATTCATCCCATTCTTTTTAGCAATTTATTGTTGTTATGTGACGCCGAGTCCCCGGCGACCCTATGTACAGCAGCTCTGAGTCCTGCCCTGAGCCAGTCTCACTAATCCTGACACAGCAACCTCCAGTGCTCCAGTTACTGGATTAATCCCTCTCATCGGGACTTCCTCTCCTGCACTATCCCTCAACCTTGCTGAGCATGATGTCCTTCTCCAAGGACCAGACTCTCCCGGCCACGTGCCCAAAGCGTGTGAAACAGAGCTTCACAATCCTAGCCTCCAAGGAAAAACTTGGTTTCGCCCTCTCCAAGACCTATTGTTTTTCTTAGAGGTCCATGGTATGTTCAAGCTACTTACCGACACCACAACTTGCAGGCATCTATTCTTCTTCTGTCATCCTCAGTCATTGTCCAGCACTCCGATGCATAGCAAGTAATTGCAAAGACCATGGCCTGGGTCAGATACTTCTTAGTCTATAGACTCACATCATTGCTTCTCAGTGCTCTGGAGATGTCTCTGACAGATTTTCCCGGTGCAAGTTGATTTCCCGTCTGCTGCTGTTAAGAGTGTTGATTGTGGAGCTGAGCAAGCTGAAACTGTTAACAACCTCAATCACTTCTCTGTCTATCATGGTGCTGCCAATTGACGACCTTCTGCCGCAAGTTCTTCAAGTCCTCTTCACTTTCAGCGTGCAAGGTTGTATCATCTGCATAACACAGGTTGTGGATGAATCTTCCTCTAATCCTGATGCCATATTACTCCTTATAAAGCCCTGCTTCCCCAGTGATCTGTTACTAAGTATTTCTAGGAGAAGGAAAGCTTTTCCTACACTAGTAAAACTTGCCTGGGTCCACAACTGGTATCAGCAGTCAGGAAAATAGGAGATGCATTCCACTGGGAAAATCTGCACTTAGAGACCTCTCCAAATTAGTGAGGAGTAATGCTGTCAGGTTGAGGAATAAAGTGCACCTGATTCAGGCCATTGTCTCTCACCTGTGAGTTGTGGTGTTGGAGAAGAGCAATAAACATCCCATGGACGGCCAAGAAAACAAGCAGATATATCTTGGTGCAGGTGCAGCCAGAGTGCTCTTTTGAGACCAGAATGATGAGGCTTTACCTCACATATTTGGGACATGTTGCTAAAAGGGGTATTTCTTGGAGAGGGACATGATGCTGAGAAAGGTAAAGGGTCAGTGAAAGAGAGGAAGCCCCTCAAACAGGTGGACTGACACGGTGACTGATGCAATAGGCTCTTGTGTGTCAGGAAGTGTGAGGATGGCGCAGGTTCAGATGTTTTGTTCATACCATCACTATGAGTCTTAACAGCACCTTACAAAATCAGCACTCGTAAAAAAAAATAAATAGTTTCTTTAGGGGTTATCTACTTTTGTTGCACTGCTAT
>NW_006402780.1:0-2194 GCF_000299155.1 Elephantulus edwardii
AATTGTTTTCTATGCATCAGAGAGCTAGACGATAACTAGGGATGATAAATGGAGAACTGATCCCTTTGAGCTGTGGTGTTGGAGAAGAGTATTGAGTATACCATGGGTTGCTAGGAGAACAAACAGGTTCATCCCAGCAAGAGTGACACCAGGCTGCTCCTTGGAGGCAAGGATACTGAAGCTTTGTCTGACATCCTTTGGACATGTTTCAAGGAGGGACCATGCCTTGAAGAGGGACATCGTGCTTGGAAGGGTGGAAGGAAAATGCAGGAGAGATGAGATGGATTGATTCAGTGACTGAGGTAATGAGGGTAAGTGTGTCTGAGACAATGAGATTGGCAGAGGATAGAGCAGGGTTTAGGGCTGATGTACAGAGTTGCTATGAGTTGCGGGCAACTCAATTGCACACAGCAACAACAACAGTTCATATCTGTCGTTAATTTAATCTGCATTTTCTCCTATGTTACAAAAGGCAGTTTAAAATGACAAAGTCAACTGTTATAATGAAATGTGTGAGAATTTGCAGTTAGAAAATGAAAAATAGAGACCATTCCACTAAATGGAGACTGGTCCACACCACTCCATTGTCCTGCACCAAGAGCACCAATATCACAAGTGAAAGAGTTTCATTTCTTAACACGACCTGTGTACTTAGGGCTCTCCCAGAGCCAGTACTTGAACTGTAGACCCTTTGGACCCCACCTATGTGTGGTGGTTGTCTGGCAGAGAAGGTTATAATTCATAGGCCATCTCTCTCCCCAACTGAAACAAGTCTTCCCTTGAGTCAAAGAATCATAGAGAAATTCAGGCAGGCTAAGCTATCCTTCCCTCCTCTGCAGTAGTGAGCTCTGGTCCCAAGGTATCTGATCAAAAGTCTGCTAAAGCCTCAGGCATGAAAAACTCTATAACAGCCATGACACTGAAGAAGTAGTCTACCTCACACACTACACAAAACTAAAAAAAGATGTCACCCCAAGATGTGTTCAAAACACAGTCAATGGATTTCCTGAAGCCAGAAAGTCTGATTTCTGACACAGAATTCAAACAATGATTTAATAGTTTTTAATATGTAAAGACAAACCCCAAGAAAGCAAAAGCCAAGAAGAACTTAAAACAAAAGCAAAACAACCAATCCAAGAAAATGGAGACAAAACAAACAAGACACTCGAAGCTATGGAAAAAAATAAACCACAATCCAGAATATAAGGACCAATGTTTCAGATTCTGTCAACATGTTGGAGGGACTTAGGAGCAGTGTTGGAGAGATTGAACACAGAACCAGTGAAATAGAAGATAGAATTCTCAGCACTGATATGCTAGAACGAAAAGCAGAATAAAAAAGGAGGGGAAAAGCAGACAGCCTAAGAATAACGCGAGACACTGTCAAGAGGAATAACAGGTAAATAATTGGAATCACAGAACAGTATGAAGCAAGTAAAAGTGCCATGAAAGTAGTGGAAGAATTACCAGAAAAAAACTTGCCAGGCAAAATGAAGAATAAGAGAATTTATATACAAGAAGCTGAGTGAACTCCATATAGAACAGACCTCAAAAGAAAAACACCAACGCATATCATAGTCAAATTAGCCAGAACCAAAGATAAGGTGACAATTCTGAAAACTGCTAGAGAGAAACAAAAAGCAAGTGATAAGGGAGAGCAAATAAGATTAAGTGCTGATTTCTAAGCTGAAGACATGCAAGCAAAAAAAAGACAGTGGAATGACATACATCACTCAAAGAACACAACTATGAACCAAGAATACTGTGTCCAGCAAAACTGTCCATCAAATATGACAAAGATATCAAGACATTATCCTAAAAACAGAACCTAAAGATGTTTGTAAAAACAATACCAGGATTGCAGGAAGTACTGAAGGAAGTCCTTCATACATAGATGCTACAGAAAGCAGGATGAACTGAAGTAGCCAGCAACAACACCAAAAAGAACTCAACAAAAGTATAGCAATACAATATTGCTTATCAATAACGACACTGCATTTCAATGATTTAAATGCACCAGTGAGGAGAAAAAGAGTAGCAAATTGAATAAAAACAAAGCAAAACAAAACATCAATGTACTTTCTACAAGAGACACACCTGAAAAGTGAAGATAAAGAAGGACTAAAAATGGTGGAAAATAAATAAAGGAAGCAAATGGCAACCAGAAAAAAAGGAGTAGCAATATTAATCTCTG
>NW_006402780.1:2889-3567 GCF_000299155.1 Elephantulus edwardii
TGTTGAGTACAACTCATAGCGACCTTATGAACAGAAGATCTGAAGCCTGTTCTATCCTGCACCATCCTGATGATTCCTAACACACAAGATCCCATTGCAGCAGTCACCTTGTTAATCCACCTGGTTGAGGGTCTTCCTCTCCTTTGCCAACAACCGACTCTTCCCAGTATCATGTCCTTCTCCAAGGAAGAGCCCCTACTAGCAAAATGTTCAAAGTATGTGAGGTGAAGCCTCATCATTCTTGCCTCCAAAAAGCACTCTTCTGGCTGCAACCTCTCCAAAACATACATACATAAACATATACATGTACATATACATGTACATATACATATATATTCATTCTCTTAGCTGTCCATGGGAAATTCAGAGCTCTTATACAACACCACAGCTCCAAGACATGAATTCTTTTTCTGTCATCCTTATTCATAGCTCAGATCTTGGATGCATAGCTAGTAATTGTTTCTGGTACAGTGAAGTCATCTCTTTTGATACTTTCTGAATCATTCAATATATTGCCCATAGTATCTTTCAAAATGGCAACATGAGGCTTAAATTTGTTTTTCAGTTCTTTCAGCTTGAGAAATGTAGAGTGAGTTCTTCCCTTTTTATTCTCCAATTCCAGTTTTATTCTGTACATTCCATTATAATACTTTGCTTTGTTCTCCAGGGCTGTCATTT
>NW_006402780.1:3667-5103 GCF_000299155.1 Elephantulus edwardii
TATACATTCTCTTGGCTGTCCATGGGAAATTCAGAGCTCTTATACAACACCACAGCTCAAAGACATGAATTCTTTTTCTGTCATCCTTATTCATAGCTCAGATCTTGGATGCATAGCTAGTAATTGGAAAGACTGGCCTGAATCAGATGCACCTTAGTCTTCAAACTGACATCACTACTCCTCAAGAATTGGGAAAGTTCCTTAACTGCAGATTTTCCCAGTGAAGTGCATATCCTTATTTCCTGATTGCTGGTATCAAGGGTTTAAATTGTAGATCCAAGCAAGATGAAGCTATTGATAGTTTCGATCTCCTCTCTATCCATCATGATGCTGTTGGTCCAATGGTGAGAATCTTTGTTTTTCTAAGGTTGAGATGCAATCTAAATCAAAGGTTTCATTCTTGGATGTGCAAAAAGTGCTTCAAGTCTTTGTCTTTCAGCAAACAAATTTGTGCCATCTGCATAACGCAGGTTACTGATGAGTCTCCAATCCTGATGCCACATTCTTCCTCATAGAGTTAAGCTTCTTGGATAATTTGCTCAGGATACAGATATAATAGGTACGGAGAGAGAATACAACCCTGGCACAATCTCTTCCCAGTTCCAAACCATGCAGTGTTCCTCTGCTCTCTTCATATAATGGCCACTTGGTCCAGGTATAAGTTCCACATAAGCACAATCAAGTGCTCTGGAACTCCCATTCTTCTAAATGTCAGCCACAACTTGTCATGATCCACAGTCTTTGCAAAATAAAGCACAAATAGACATTCTTCTAGTTTTTCTTACTTTCAGCAAGAATCCATCTGACAACAACAATGATATATATGGTGCCACGGCTTCTTCTAAATCCTGCCTGAACTTCTGTCAGTTCCTTATCTATGTACTGATCCAGCCATTTTTAAATGATCTTCAGCAGTATTTTGCTTGCATGTGATATCAATGATCTTTTTCAATAATTTACACACTCAGTTGTATCACCTTTCCTGGGAATGGGAGCAAATATGCACCTTTTCCAATCTGTTTGCCAGAAAGCCGTCCTCCAAATATTTTGGGATTGTCTGGACATCCAAGGCTGCATCTATTCATTGAAACAAGTCAATTGGTATCCATGGATTCCTGGGGCCTTACAATTTGCCAGTGATTTCAATGCAGCTTCTACTTCTTCCTTCAATACTTTCGGCTCCTGTTCATAAGGCTGAACATTTTCAGTGTCAGTCCATTGTTTCTGGTACAGTGAAGTCATCTCTTTTGATACTTTCTGGATCATTCAATATATTGCCCATAGTATCTTTCAAAATGGCAACATGAGGCTTAAATTTGTTTTTCAGTTCTTTCAGCTTGAGAACTGTAGAGTGAGTTCTTCCCTTTTTATTCTCCAATTCCAGTTTTATTCTGTACATTCCATTATAATACTTTGCTTTGTTCTCCAGGGCTGTC
>NW_006402781.1:0-4537 GCF_000299155.1 Elephantulus edwardii
GAAGGTGTTAGTTGGTTCTTGGTTTGATGTCACTACTTCTCTATAAAGATGTCCAGTACCTTCCTTTTGCTTAGGTTGATGGGACCAATGTGGTAGGGCCAAACAGCAGTTTGTAGTCTAAAGAAACTAAATCTTCAATATTGGACAACGTTTTCAAGTGCTGTTGAAATATGCTATAAATTTGGTCTATATTTTTTCGTTCTTTTGTGTGGTTTTTTGTTTCGTTTTTGTTTTTGTTGGTCCCCCCCCCTTTTTTTTAAGTCCCAAAGTTCAGAGCTGACGGGGGGTGGGGTTCGTGCCGGGCCTGGGGGGAGCAATGCAATACCTGAAGATGCGGGTCATGGGTCAGAGCTGCAGGGGTGTGTCCCGATTCAAGTCCACTCCCACCGTTCACTGGTTCTGAGTTCATAGAATATTAATACTCAGACCATTGCTCAAAGCCATTTAATCATCTTTGGTCTTTATTCATTATCTTTTATTAATTATGTTTTTTATGTATTTATTATTTTATTAATTATCTATTGTCTAATTATTAATACTCTTTACCAAACCACAGCTCAAAGACATCAAATCTTCTTTGGTCTTCTTCATTCATTGTCTAATTTATAGATACATAGGAAGCAGTTGAAAAGACTGTGGCTTGGATCAGGCTTACCTTTGTCTTTAAACTGATATCCTTGCCTTTTAGAACTTTGAGAAGTCTTTGACAGTGGATTTTCCAAGTACAACATGTCCTTTAATTTCTTGAGTATTGCTTCGATGGGTTTTGTTTGTGAGCCCAAGTAAAATAAAACCATTGACAACTTCAGTCTTCCATTTTATCTGTTATGGTATTTTCTCTTGGTCCCATGGGAAGATTTTTATTTTCTTGAGATGAGATCTAATCCATATTGATGGCTGTAGTCTTTGATCTTATGCAATTTCATGTCTTCACCCTTCTGTAAGGAAAGTTGTGTCATCTGCTTAACGCAGGTTGTTGATGAGTTTTTCTCTGATCCTGATGCCACATTCTTCTTCATATAGTACAGCTTTTTTAATGATTAGCTAAGCATATAAATAGAACAGGTATGAAGAATGGGTTTGCTCCAATGCATACCTTTTCTGATTTGAAACCATGTAATATCCCCTTGTTCTGTATAACAGCTTCTTCCTGGTCTATGTATAGGTTTCGCTTGAGCACAATAAAATGTTTTGAAATTCCCATTCTTCTCAGTGTTAACCGTAATTTGTTATTCTCCACATGGTTGAATTCCTCTGCATAGTCAATAAGACATAACTAAATCTCTTTTCTGGTATTCTTTGGTTTCTGCCACCATTGATCTGACATAAGCAGTGCTACTTTTCATGTTATGACCTCTTCTGAATCCAGCTTCAATTTCTAGCAGTTCCCTGGCAATTTGCTATTCCAGGCATTTTAAAATAATCTTCAACAAGGTTTTATTTGCATATGATATTAATAATCTTTTATAATCTCCATGTTCTATTTGATCACCTTTTTTGAACTAGGAACAAATTATGGATCTCTTTGGTTGCATATGTTTTTCTTAAATACCACAATTGGTATTCCTTCAGTTCCTGGGGCCTTAATTTTTTTCCAGTACCTTCAGTGCAGCTTGAACGTCTTCTTTCCTTACCTCTACTTTTTGATTATATGCTACTTCTTGAAATGGTTCCATGTAAACCAGTTCTTTTTGGTGCAGTGATTTTTCTGTATTCCTTTTGTCTTCTTTTTATGTTTCCTCTATCATTCAAGATTTTGCTTATAGATTCCTTTAGCATTGCAACTTTGGGCTTCAATTTATTCTTTAATTCTTTTTGCTTGAGAAGTGCCAAATGTGTTCTTCCTTTTGGTTTTCTACCTTCAGCACCTTGCATATTTTATTGTAATTTGGTTTCTTGAACTATTTTTTTAAATCTCCTATTCAGCATTCTTACCTCAGTGTTCCTTCCTCCTATTTTGGCTTCTTCTCATTCCAGTGTAAGTTCCAGAGTTGCTTATATTGTCCATTTTGGTCTTCTTCCTTCCTCTCATGTCTTTGTAATGATCTTTTGCTTTCTGCATGACTGATCTCCCTGATGCCAACCCACAGCTCTTTTGGTCTTCAGTAGTGTTCAGTGTGTCAAATTCATTCTTCTCTCCCCACCCCCCAACCAGTGGTGGTATTTTATTTCAGTATTATGAAAAGGGAACTAACAATTGATATGTGTCAGGAAAATTTCTAAATAATTGTGATCCCTAGCTCACTTTTGGCTTTTCTCTACACTCCAGTGCAATTCTGACATCCATTTTGGTCATTTCGTACTCTTCCTGGATGATACATTTGACATCCTCCCACAACTCATCTGGTCTTTGCTTATTAGTGTTCAAAGCCTCAAACCTGTTCCTGAGATGATTCTGAAATTCAGGTGGGATGAACTCATAGTCATATTTTGGCTCCTGTGGATTCGGTTTAATTTTCCTCAGCTTCAGCTTGAACTTGCATACAATCTGTTCCACAATCAGCTCCTGGCCTAGTTTTCACAGCTGATATTGAGCTTCTCCAGCGGTTTTTTCCGCAGATGTAATCTATCTGATTCCTATGCATGCCATCAGGTGAAATCCATGTGTATAACCTGTGTTTCTGTTTCTTATAAAATGTACTTGCAGGGAATAAGTCATTGATTGTACAAAATTCAATCATTCTATCTCCAGCTTCATTTGTGTCACTAACCCCATGTTTTTCAACTACTGATTCTTCTCTGTTCCCAACTTTTGTGTTCCAGTCACCCATTATTATCAATGCATCTTGATTGCATGTTTGATCTATCTCCGACTGTAAGAGTTGGTAGAAATCATCTATTTCTTCTTCTTTGGCTCTGGTTGTTGGTGCATATATCTGAATGATAGCGGTAGTCACTGGACTTCCTTGTAAGTGTATGGATATAATCCTGTCACTCACAATGTTGTACTTCAAGATGGATCTAGAAATTACTTTTTTAACTATGAAAGCAACCCCATTTTTTGTCACCTTTTCATCTCCAGAGTATGATTATCTGACTCAAAATGCCCCATGCCAGTCCATCTCATTCCTCCAATGCCTAATATGTCAATATTTATGCGTTCCATTTCTTTCTTTACAATTTCTTATTTTCCTACATTCATGGTTCACACATTCCATGTTCCAGTCACTAGTGTCTGCTTACAAATGTTCCTCTTCCTTTGTATTTCCATACTTGAAAGTTCTACCTAAATTGCTCTTTCTAGTCTACGTGTGTGCTGTTGTACAGAAGATGCCAAAAGGCAGCATGGAATGACAAAGCAAAATATTACAGTGAAATGTGCGAGGAGCTAGAGTCAGAAAATCAAAAAGACCGAACTCATTCAGCATTTCTTAAGCTCAAGGAACGGAAGAACAAATTCAAACCTCAAGTTGCTATAATCAAGGATGCTTTAGGCAGAATATTAAATGATCCAGGAAGTATTAAAAGAAGATGGAAGGAATATGCTGAGTCATTGTATCGAAAAGAATTGGCAGATACAGAAGAATGAAATGAAATAACATTTGAGCAAGAGCCTGTAGTGATGAAGAAGTTCAAGCTTCTTTGAAGGAAATTGCAAAAAAATAAGGTCCCAGGAATAGATGGTATACCAAGTGACGTATTTCAGCTAACAGATGCTGCCCTGGATGCTCAACAAATTGTGCCAAGAAATCTGGAGAACAACCACTTGACCAACTGACTGGAAGAAATCTATATTTGTTCCCATTCCAAAGAAGGGTGACCCAACAGAGTGTGGAAACTACAGCACGATATCATTGATTTCACATGCAAGCAAGATTCTACTGAAGATTATCCAAAAACGACTGGAACAGCACATCAACAGAGAACTGCCAGAAATCCAGGCTGGGTTTAGAAGGGGTCGTGGTACTAGGGATATTGTTGCTGATGTTAGATGGATCTTGGCTGAAAGCAGAGAATACCAGAAGAATGTCTATCTGTATTTCATTGATTATGCAAAGGCATTTGACTGTGTGGATCATAACAAACTGTGGCTGACTCTGAGAAGAATGGGAATCCCAGAACATTTAATCATTCTAATGCGAAACCTATCCGTGGACCAAGAGGCAGTCATCAGAAGAGAGCAGGGTAACACCCCATGGTTCACAATTGGGAAGGGTGTATGCCAGGGATGTGTCCTATCTCCATACCTTTTCAACCTGTATGCAGAGGAGATTATCTGAGAGGCTGGGCTCTATGTGGAGAAGTGTGGCGTCAGGACTGGTGGAAGATCTATTAACATTCTGCGTTATGTAGATGACACAACCCTGCTCGCTGATACTGAGGAGGCCCTCATGCACTTGCTGCATAAGGTCAAGGACTGCAGCCTTCAGTAAGGAATGAGAGTCAATGTCAAGGATACAAAGATTTTTACCAGTGGACCAATTGGGAGCATCAGGATGGATAGCGAAGAGATTGAGATTGTTCACAGCTTCAGTTTCCTCGGCTCCACGGTCAACACTCTTGGCACCAGCAGCCAGGAAATCAAAAAACGTATTGC
>NW_006402782.1:0-4653 GCF_000299155.1 Elephantulus edwardii
AGCAGACTTTCCCATTGCAATATGTCTTTTAATTTCCTGGCTACTGGTGCCAACAGTGCTGACTGTGGAGCCAAGGAAACTAAAGCTATGAACAATCTCAATCTCTTTACTATCCATCCTGATGCTGCTAACTGGCCCAGTGGTGAGAATTTTTGTCTTTTTTATATTGAGCCTCAATCCATACTGAAGCCTGCACTATTATTATGTTAAAAGTCTCATGAAAAGTTAACACACAGATTCAATCTTGGAGGGTTAAGAAGGCACTGTTGTTATCTGTGCTCAAGTGGACTAATACTCATAGAGATACTAGGAACAACAAATCTAAACCCTACCCTACCCTGTGCCTTCCTCACCCTCACTAATATACTTGAGGACATTCTTATTCTTTGTGTCAATCCATGTCATTGATGATCTTCCTGTCTTTTGCTGACCTTCCACCTTTCCAAGCATGATGTCCTTTTCCAAGGACCAGCTCTGTCTAGCAACATACCGAAAGTATGTGAGACCAAGTTTCATCATCCTTATCTCATATTTGTTTGTTCTTTGGCAGCCCATGGATTATTCAGTAATATTCTCCAATACCACACCTGAAAGACATCGGCAAATACACAGGGACAGAAAGCAGGTTAAAGGTTATTAGAGGCTAGGAGGAGGGAGAAGGGGAAGAGTTTCTGTTTGGGGTGATGAACAAGTTTGGGAAATAAATGGTTTTTAAGGTTGCATGTGTGAGTGTAATTAGTGCCATGACACAGTATACTTAAAACTGGTTAAAATGGTAGCATTTATGTTACATAAAGAGATTGAGGTTGTTAACAACTTCAGCTTGATTGGTTCCACAATCAACACTCTTGGCACAAGAAGTCGGGAAATCAAAAGACGACTTGCAAGTGCAACAATGAATGAACGGAAACCCTAAGTTTCTGTAAACTTTCATTAAAATTAATTTTTAAAAAAATATGAATTCCATTAGGGAAATCTACCGTGAGGGGACCTCTCCAGAGTGATGAAAAGCAACAATGTCAGTCTCGAAACTAAGGTATGCCTGACCCAGGCCATAGCGTTCGCAATTGGTTGATATGTGTCAGAGAGCTGAACAATGACTAAGGATGGCAGAAGAAGAATTGATGCCTTTGTGTTATGGTGCTGGAAAAGAGTATTGAACACATCATAGACTACCAAGAGAACAAACAGGTCTGTCTTGGAGAGGATGAAACTAAGTTTCTCCTTTGGAGGCAAGGATTTTGAAGCTCTGTCTCACATACTTTGAGCATTTGGCCAGGAAGGACAAATCTTTGGTGAAGGACATCATGCTTGGAAGGCTTGAGGGACAGTGCACGAGAGGAAGACCTGCATAGATAGGTTGACAGTAAGTAGAGTAATGGGAGGAAGGAAGTGTGTCAGAGACAGTGAAACTGACTTAATATAGGGCAGAATTCAGAGCTATTTTATAAAGGGTCACTATGAGTCACAGGCAACTCAATGGTAACATGTTACATAAATAACACTATAATAAAATAAAATGTGAAAACAAAAAGGAAATCCAACTTCTGGACTGACTGAGAAATCCAATCAGAGAATTAAAGGAGGCAATTCCATGAGCTGGGTGGATGTAAGGATCCCAAGGGCAGAGGTAACCTTAAGCTCCACTGCGTTTCCATTATTATTTAATGTTATGCAAGGTTTCATTATTTGCAAGAGCTTTGTAATAATTTATAAATCTGCTGCTACACTTTACTAGCAAGGATTTTAGAGCACTTTAAAAAATAATATTAATTACACTGGTACTTAGCAAAGAGGTAGAGGCACAATAAATGATTCTTTAAGCCCTATGGTATCAAAAGTAGCTAATATGAATTCCACAGATCGAGTAGGAGAAGCAAGGAGTCATACTCAGGAAAGGTCATCCAAGAAGGCAACAGCAGACCTGAAATGAGAACAAATGAATGTTTATTTCTTTATAAAATACTATGACTATGAAAAATCCTTTATAATTCTCTGTTCTGGTATACTGTCAAGTCGGTACCATGTGCCTCAGGTGGTAGTGCAAATCCTTACGTTAGGACACTAGAGGTTTTAAATAATTGCTTAATGAGTTCAGGTGGCCTAGTGGTAAGAAGCTGTGCTGCAAACCCAAAGGTACACAGTTCGAATGTACTAGCTGTTCAATCTCTACTGAATTAATGAACAGTCATCTCTATTTATGTAAGTCCTTATCTTTGATGAATTACAGCTCTATCAAGTCGTAGTCCTAAACAATATGCTCTGATCAATCACTTATCTATGTCAACACTAACAAAGCACCCACCCTCTCTCTATGTGTGAAATTTTTATGTGAGAAATAAAGGGAAATATATACACAAGTACTCATGGCTTTTGAAAGTTTGCTTTATGACATTGATTTTAGGGAAACCACATCAGTATCTGTTTTCACTAATGGGGAAAAAAAACCAAAAAAAATTTTTACTTTTATGGAAAAAAAGGATGTCTGAAAAAAGCATATCTTGTGTTCAGTGTTTGTTTTTCATAAACCTTAAAGAGAGAACATATACCCATCTAATTACAGTGGCATCATCAAGATGATTCTCCAAGAACTTCACTCAGTATCTCAGCATCACACAGTCAAGTCTGGAGCTGAGATTGGAATCATTATGTTAGTGTTCTTTTAAGTTACTTTTTGGAGTTTGAGAACAGTAAGAACATTTCCCCATGTAAATTAATTACAAATGCTTTTTAACTTCATGCCATTATGGCTTACTAAAGGAGCTCAGGTAACCAACAGCGTAAGGCGTCACCAAACCAAAGACAGGGGCTGCTCCAAAAGAGACAGATGGGCTATCTCCTCCTGTACCATTTACTGCCTCTGAAAATCGACTGGAGGGAGTTGGTTCAGACCCAAGAACATGCAACAACAACAAAGGCTGTATTTGGGTTTATTAAAGAAGGCTTGGTGAGGTAGTATCTTATACACTGGGCTGCTAACTAAAAAGCTAGCAGTTCAAATCCATCTCCTTGGGAGTAAGATGCATAGACTCCTTTCATTAAGATTTACAACCCCAGCAAACCAATAGCAGATAACTGTGAATCAGAATTAACTTGATGACAATGGGTTAAAGGTTTCATAGGGATATTTTACTATATTCTTAATCATAATTGCATTCAGTGTCAGATAATTATTTTTAAAGAGACATAAATGTTCATTGTAGCATTATTCACAATAACCAGAAGAATAGATAAAGCTAAGTGTCCCATTATCAGAAAAATAAATAAATGTATCAGACACATGCAGTGAAATATTATTCAGACATGAAAAACAAGGAAATCTCACTCAAAAGATTAAATACTCTGAGCTGCTCAAGTCCATTGTTACAATCACTACGTATATCCATCTTGTTGAAGATCTTCCTCTCTTCCACTGACCCTCTGACAACATATCCAAAGTATGTGAGACAAAGTTTCACTATCCTTGCCTCTAAGGAATAACTTGTGTTGGTGCAGGACAGGGAAGATCTGCTGTTCACAGAGTGGCTAAGAGCCAATGTTCCCGTAGATTGTTGAAACTGGCCAATCTTCTTGTGGAATGGTAGGTGGCCCATCCCTTTGTGAATAAGCCAACACTGCCCCATTCACTCAGCTCCACCCATAAACACAGTCAGTCATCCACTAACAGGTGGATGCTAGAAAAGTCATATTGAAAGACAAAGTCCACATAAGTAAAGGAAATAGACCCCAGATAAACAAAGTACAACTAAAGGGAGGGGGGAGAATAGTATAGAAGGCCTTATATTTTCTTACCTTAAAACCGGCTACACAGACACAGTAATCAAGCCAGTCTGGTAATTGTTACAATAACAGATATAGAACAATGAAAATATTGAAAAACTGTAAATAAATCTATCTACCTATGGATAGCAGGTTTTCCATAGAGATGTAATCCTCTAAGTGGAAGAATGGATAGCCTCGTCAACAATTGGTGTTGGCAAAACGAAATACCTATTTGTAGAGAATGGAAACAAGATCAATACCTTGTACTATTAAAAAAAAAAGGATCAACAAAGCAAAATGGCATCTTTTATAAGTTGGAAATAAAAATACCATTTGATTCCATTCCAATAATAGGTATATATCCTAAAGATATAAGAGCCTCAACACACATGTGTATGCACATTCAGATTTGTTGCTGTATTATTTACAGTAGCAAAGAGATGAAAAGAATCCAAATGTCCATTAACAAACAAATGGCTAAAAAAACTGTGGTACATTCACACACTGGAGTATTGTGCATCAATAAAAGTGATCAAGAACATGTGAAACACTGTAGAATATAGATGAGTCTAGAACAAATTGTAGCTAGTGTCATAAGTTAGTCCCAAAAGGACAATCATGGTCTGTTGGGTTGTCTCTAGTTTGTACTCATATGTTGTGCTCTTAGCCAACCCTCAAGCAGGTTTTCAGTGGCTGCGAATCACATGAAATGAGATTGCCTTTCTTTTTTCTGAGGAGTGACTGGTGAATTTGAACATCTTCAGATTGGCAGTGCAACTCCTTACTACGAGGTCACCAGAGCTCCCTACTTATGGTATGTTGTTATTGTTGTTGTTAGGTGCCGTCAAGTTGCATGCAACTCAAAATGGCCCTATGTACAACAGCCCTAAA